>NW_025225099.1:95695-210872 GCF_018294505.1 Triticum aestivum | reverse complement strand
TAGCATAATTGAGATATTGTGCACTCATGGTTGATCAATTTGTTTCATAGTTTGTACTATGAGATAACGATACTTTTGAACATGCGTGATATACCTTGATGTACCAGAATTCCAACCTCAGATTGTAATTTTGGAATTCGACTCCATCATTAGCTTTTGTAATTCATTTATACGGAGGTACATTTTTTAAGCTGGGATTTTGTGATTTCAAATTCATATATCAAACCTAGAGATATACACATACGGGCATGTTCAAACTTTATAATCATCCACTTTTATTCATACACATACACATTTTTGCTTTTGTCATCATATTTAGGATAAACACATTTGGAATTTCATTTGAATTGGACCGTATGATGGTATTTGCTTGTAGTAGCTCAATGATCCATATTTGAATTGAATGTACAATCTAAGTTTCGAGTTGGAGACATTGATTTTCAAAACTGGCACATTTTTTTTGCATGCAAAACAAACAAATTGTCGGCCATGATATCATAGTCGGCCGTACGAGAGTAGAATACTTATAACTTTAGGCGCCAAAAGCTTTCAAACTTCCCACTCACATCGAAATATCACGCGCCCAAAAGTTTAGCCCTACGATATTCCTGTTTTACCCCTGCCACATGAACGGAAAAGGGTTGCTTTGGTAACTCCATTGTTTTACCCTCTTTGCCCCCAACATTCTTCCCCAGAGCCCGTCCCCTTCCCCTCCCCGACCCCCCAACCACGACAAGCTGCCGAATCTAGTCCTTCGCCGCAACGGTGGACCTCACACCCCGCCGGATCTACCTTCCGCACCTTGGAACCCCCAACTGCCAACTCACCACTTCACCGGAGTCGCTTCAGCGACTGGCTTGTCTACCGCTCCAGATCTCCTTGACTGCCATCATGGTCCACCGCACTGGATCTGCTTAACTGGCGCCCTCGTCCACCACAGCGTAGGCCCTTCACTGACTCCCTCGTCTGCCCCTTCGCTGGCCCTTCATACAAGCCCTCGTCCGCCGCAACAGATCCGCCTCACCGAAAGCACTGTCCAACGCGCCCGCCGAAGCCTTTGTCCACTTCAGCGGACCCGCTCCACGGACGCCATATTCAACTCCACCGGCCCTGCTTTACCGACGCGGCAGCCTCATCAGGTTATTTTGATTTGTACTCCTTCAGTTTTTCTCTTTATCATGCAACTGTTCACTTACCACAGATGAGCTTTCTTGTATGTCAACAGGCGCCGCAACCATAGCACCGGAGCCGCTTCAGTGACGGCGACAGCCGGCGCAAACTCAAATGCAACACGAGCACCATCGACGATCCTTAGCTATCAAGTATGACAACGATACCCATACGCCACCGAGAATCAGGTACTATTATCCAACGGCCGGCGCCTACGTTCGCTTTCCTAGCATAAGCACCACACCTTTGAATTTCTTCAGGGCATCATTCAGTTTTTCATGAGACGCGTTATTCTGCTTGCACCTGTAGGGCCATACTTGTGGCAGTGAACATGTTACATGTGCTAAATTACATACCAGTGCACATATAGTTAATATGCTTTAGTTTTGTCCTAAGTACTCCCTCCATTCCAAAATAGACGACCCAACTTTGTAGTAACTTTGTACTGAAGTTAGTACAAAGTTGAGTCATCTATTTTGGAATGAAGGGAGTATTACTGTACTTCCTAGATATCACTGCCTACTATTTTACTTCTTGAATGCTATATTTATGATAATGGTGTTCTTCTGATGCCACCTGTTGGTTCCATCAGACTGCTTAATGTTCTCTATGCTTAATTACACATCAGCAAACTAGCATGTGGTTCCGCTGCTTTTTGTTTGTTTTACCCTACATTTTTTGATGCTAGCTATTACATCACTGCTTCGAGCCTCTGTTCATTACTTGTTTGTGTGTTCTTGATCTTCCCAAGTTGCATGATAAATTTGATGCTTCTATTAATTATGGAGCTGCCAACCCCATCAAGCAAAATATGTGTTGTTTTGGGGCTCGCACCTCGAACAAGCATAAAAATAGAGGGAAGCAGATATATTGTCATGTATGCACACACCCTTCTTTCATTAGTTTAGATGAACCATTGATGATCAATTCGGACCAGTGCATGCGATTAAAATTAATTTTACCTAAATAGAGGGTGCAGAATAAACTACAACAACTAGATTTGCAACCACGGGATGCTGACGATACCTTCAAAGAACATTGCAACAGCAGCGAGGCTTCACAGCAACCTATGGTAAGCCAGTGTGTTTCAGTACATGTGAAATGTAATGTGAGTGGGCTGCTTTCTTGGCCTGTGCCCTCAACCTGTAATCCTACCGAATAACAAATAGTTCAGTTGTCTGCTTTGCTGTATTGCTTGATTCGAATGCTTGTTTGTTGTTACGCTATACCTGAGTTGGCCAATATGTCAATAGTACCTGTTGTACTATCGTAAAGAAATGCATGCCTATTTCATTTGAGTCCTTAACTTTTCCTCTCAACTTCATCACAAGCCTGTCTTCGTAGTTTATATGAGGCCACACTGTTAAGTGCTTTCTTAGATTATTTCAACTGCTTAGATGCCTTGGCAACTTAAATATAGCGGTGGTACACTCCCTTTCAACTAGGGATGTCAACTGGGTCCCGTTTAATCCCGATTAAAGTCCACTAGTGGTATGATAGTTCAAAAGAGTTTTTGTTTTTAGAGGAAAATGAACTAGGGAGGTAGCAAAAACTAACTAGATGGGACTGGCGGATGTTGTTTATTTGCCACTTACATCCCTAGTTTCATCTTACCATTTTAATTTCTTTTCGGCTGAAGCTGCTTCGAACCATTTAAATATAGTTTGCCATGCTCGGCAATAATTCGCCAGTCGTTTACCATGTAAGCTTACTGCCTGGATCATATGATTACTATCTCTTACTTATGTCCAACGGAAACCTTTCAGGATGCTGTTCACACTAGGACACAATGTACAACCCCAGAATCTATTTGTGGAAGCAGTGCGCCATCCATGTTACCAGATGGTAGCAGTTCAGAGGCAACACCGCCGGAGAGCAGTCTGAGCACAAATATTATAGTGCTTGAGGCTCTACTAGAGGCAGAAAGAGATGGTGTGGCTGCCATGAATGAGTTAATATTTATCTTGAGGCTGGAAATTATAGAATTAGCGGCACGCATTATGCAAGCAACCCAAGAATTGGAGGAAGTTAGAATGTTGCATTTGAAGACGGAGGAGGTCCTTTTGTTTCTACTATATGAAGCCCAAGGTAATCCCGGTTCTTCTTTAGATACCAGTTGAAACTGTCATTAGATTATTGTACATGCATGTTGTGTGATGTCTCTGAATGGGTTATGTTGCAAGACCCCCAATGTTTGTCCATGTGTTGTAATGATCCGAATTTTTTAGGCGAGGTAATCCTCAGTACTTGTATGATTGACATAAGGTGAACTGTTTTTCGTGTGAGCATATTGTATTGGATGAAATAACTGTTTGACTCAGGGTGTATCCAACCTACTGAATTCGAAGATCACGGCATTTCTAAATCATAATCATATATAAAGGTGGAATAAATCTTTTTAGTGGTTTTGAAGAAATAAATTACAAAACGTAGAATTATCTGTGGATATTCGTAATCGAATACAATTGGATTTGAATTTAGTTTGCCAGGGCCGGGCAAACGTGAATGCTAATTCTCCCAAGTTTCGAACGAAGCGGCTAAACACCCACTATAATTTGTGGGCCGCCTGAAGCAAGTGTTTGCGAGATGGAAATTACTGTCTACCCCTGACACTTGACATCCTTATCGACCGGATTTACACTACTGTCGGTAGGGGTAGACTAGTAATTTCAATCAGACGTGACACGACGGCCTCTGAGCCCATTCAGACACGGTGGGCGCCAAACGTGGGCGGCAAAACACATTTGATTCAAGCTTGTCCGAAAGACATGTGTCTCTTCCTCCATTTTCCCATTCATACACGGTGGGCGGAAAAACAAACTCTCCTCATCCGAATCGATGTAGGCTAATATTTTAAATAGGGGCAGATGTGTAACTTCCATCAGACATGACACAACCGCCCTACCTGTCAGCACCGTTCCTACACCGTGGGCGCCAACCGTGGGCGGCAAAACACCCTCTCCTCGCCTGAAATAGTTACCGGCAAATATTTGGGAGATGCGAGATGACCGTCCTATCCCCAACCGACGCGATGTTTGAAATTTTAAACGGGGGATAAGTTCGTAACTTTCCCACATTTCAGAGAAGCGTGTCCCAAAGTTTGAGATCCCCCCTCCCCTCCATTTCCCCATTCATACACCGTCGGCGGCACGGCAACCTCCGCACTGCGGCCAGCCTCCTTCGTCCGCCACCCCATCCTCCACCTTGCCAGAGCCGCTACCCCTACCCCATCGTCTACTGCAAGAGATGGACGTCTCTCATCCATGGTGCTGGACCAGGATCCTTTCATCGCCTCCTCTCGCTTCATCGGCGCCATCGTCCACCTTGCCGTTGCCGCTCCTACGATCGCCTCGTCCACGGCAACAGGATATATCCCCCGACCCGGCCGTCTGCCGTCTAAAGTCTTCTTCCCCGCCGCCGACAGCCATCACACCCGCAACACCCTCAACGTATCAGCATAGGCCTACATGGCGTCGCAAAAGAGGTGGTACTCTTCCATATGTGCTTAAGTTATTGATCTCACCCGGAAAATAGATCGTAATTTGTTTACTGTACTTTTCTTGTCCGTACCAAATCATAGTGGCTAGTTGAAAGCAAACATTGGTTGCGAAGTAGCTTTGTCCGGTTTGCACCTTCAGATCCGCCATGGCACGGGCACTATACTCGTAAAGCTTATGGTTTCCCCCCTTTATATTCACTACCATCATCGTAGGTGCTTCGTGTCGTGCTAGCACTGCTCCTCAAGACCTCAACCCAAAGCTTACGTGTTGAAATACGAATCTGATATGATGCTCATATCACTAAAATAGAGAATGTTTAATTGGTCACCTAATGTTCCTATATTCGTTTCGAAAAGCATGTGCGCCACCCACTGGTCCAGCTAGTTCCACTTTCCTGATTTTTCTCTTGATTCTTAGGGTTTTCCCCTTTTATCTACTCTACTATGATCTATGTAGGTGCTTTATTTCGTACTAGCATTACTCCACCCTTCAAGCTAAACAATACAACACTCACAATTCGAAAGCTTAGTTGTTCAAATATGATTGTGATATGATACTAATATTAGTTAACCGACACATTTAATTGGTTAGCTAAAGGTCCCACTTGAGTTTCCAAATGCATGTCACGACATATAGAGAGACATCATAATTGCATTTCTTTGAAACTTGTTGACTGTACTTTCTTGTCCGTACCAAATCTTAGTTGTTATTTCAAAGCAAACATTGGTTGCTAACTACCCTTTGCACGGTTTGCAGCTTCAGATCTACCATCCCACTGCCACGGTCAACACTGTACTCATCATGCTTATGTTTTCCCCATTTTATGATGACCACAATCAGCCTACGTGGTTCGTGTCGTAATAGCATTGCTCCACCCATCGGGCTAAACAAGCTTAGTTGTACAAATTCATATATGATATTATTGCTGATATTAGTAAAATTGAGAGATGTTTAATTGGTTAGGTAAATGTTCCTACTTTAGTTTCGAAATGCATGTGAGCCACATATGGAGAGACCAGAAAGAATAGTATTTCTCTGTGCGCTCTGGTTCATCATGGGTGGCCAACCGACATTGTATTGAAAGACTTGTAATATCTTCAATTTGCTTGCTCTTCTGCTCTTCTTTAAGATGATTCTCTTCTCTTGCGGTCGACTGGTCAGGTTGAGTTGTTCTCCCTTAGTATATTTTGAATCTGTCAGGTCAGGTCGACTTGTTCTTTTTTACTGTATGTTGAAGCTGGCATCTGCGAAGTGTCATCACTTCTGGAGCTCTCGTATTTTGAGTAGTAGGCCACATTATATTAATGCACACAACAAATTACAGCATGCATGGCATCTCTTAAAAGAATTGCAGAGATAGCACAAAGGGGTTTATAGGGAGGCAGTATTGGATTAGAATCACTTCTGCATTACAAAGAAAATCTCACTTGTTTTTATGTTTTCATGCATGTCAGATATTGAACATTATGAAAATGAATATGAGAATGGGCGCACGAGAGGAATATTGTGGAACAGTCCACTGGCTAACAAACTTGGCATGGTGGAGGATGGCCTATCTTATTCACCCATCGAGGTGCTTGCTCTAACTTTGCAAAGTTGTATTGGTCGCACATATTTTGCATCTGACCTCTTACATTACTTCTACTTTGTTACACCATCTGCTTAGTTTAAGCATCATATATGAGTAGATGCCATACCTATCCATTTTCTGTACCTATTCCATGTGTCGTCACACTATGTTTTTCCAGTCAAATGTTGTTCTTTCGTAATAGATGTCCAAAAGGAAGAGGGTGAGTGCAGATCCTCAAGGAGTACAAACTAGGTATTTGGAAAAGGTAGTGATACCTGTTAAATCAGATAGATCAGCAGCCACAGAAAACACAGGCCCAACTGTACCACACTTTACCCCTACTCCAGTGGCCAACCCCCTATTAGAACTGTTGGGAGCCCAGCGTCAGGTACTGTCTATGATATCAATTCAAAATTTAAACTCCTAAATTTCTGCTTGTGTCTTACCTTCTCTCTTGTATGGAAACTAATTCCAGATGAATCTCCTTGCTCAAAGGATCATACAATCTCAAAACAATAATGGACTCTGCATTGCTCTTGTTAGTACCTCTCTCCCTTTTGCCTTGTAACGCTGTACTTAATTAATTGCTATTTGATTATGTATCATCAGTCTGCACGTGAGCTTCATTATCCTCTGTTTCTTCCAATATTATTTGATCTATATTTACTCTTTGCAAAATGTAGAATAATGGCAACGCTTATAAAAAATTTTCTTTGGGGAATTTATTGAATTATCCTTCCATCAACATGGAGAAGGGCTTTGTCCAGCCCGTGTTAACATGTAAGGTAAGTTCATCCTTCTCAAGCCTTCAAACTTTGTTCTAGTATAGATTTGGATAGGCATCATTTCCTCCACTGCTGTTTGCTTTGCTGTTTACATCCGATTGGATGTTTGCAACAATTACCAGTTTAAAATTGAAGTTGTAAAAACAGGTTCCTTATGCAGAACAGATCCATTTACTTGCTTATATAATTGTGAAACCTGTTACGTGTCACCTTGTTTCTCTTTCAGAGTCGTATCTCTTATGCCAGGCAGAACTTTAGGAAAGATAGTGAGCCAAACCATCTTGAGGACAGCGAGATGACCCCAAGGTCATGTCTTGATGAAGATAGTGAGTTGAAGCTACTCACCAGAAGGTGTGAGACAACCTCTGTGTAGTCGCTGCCTCAATCAGTTCGACTTCTTTAGTCTCAACTTCAAGCGGAAAGGCTTGCTTCAGCTCAGCTCCAACTTGAAGTCAAAGATGCACTGAAGATGTCAGAGGACTTCCGTGCGCACCATCATGCCATAAATCTAGTGTTGATGCATCTATCGTTGACACAACTGAGGTCTACTCAGCATCTTTGGCTGTTTGGGGGGGGGGACCTGGCCAGGCCTAGTGCCTTCTAAAGTGCTCTCAGTTTTGTATATTCTTTTGTTGGCGCGTTTATTTGCACTGGTGGCGAACTTTGATGCCCATTGGATGTAATATGTGTGATAGCCGTGATAGCCTAGCGCATAAGTTGCTTGCTTATTTATTTCCTTGTTGTCTAGTTTATTTGTTTGCTTGTAGTCATTGCAGTTCTTTTTCCGCGATTTGCTAGTGGCTGCAATAACCTAACTTTTAAAACTAGGCCACAATAACCATGGGCTAATATTTATTGTAGTCACATTGGGCCTCCTACGGGCCGTAGAAATAGTGGGCCTTCTACGGGCCGTAGAAACAATGGGCCTTCTACGGGCCGTATCATCAATGGGCCTTATATGGGCAGTATGATCGATTGGCCAAACATGGGCCAATAACAGGCCGCATTATGGCCGTAAACGGGCTAGAGTTGCAATCGTCCGTTCATGGGCGACCATAACGGGCCATCGTTAATAGGCCGTATTTGATGACGCTATGAAAACGGCCCAACATATTAACGGACCACAAACGGGCTGACTATAACCACGGGCTGAATTTGGCCCACAAGCAGAAAATGACAGTAACGGGCCGTAAGTAAACGAATGCTGGAAATGAGCCCAAGAATAAATGGGCTCTTAGAAGGCCGAAAGATAACATGGGCTGGCAACGGCCCAACGGAATAACAGGCCCTTAATGGATATAAAGTGATGAACTTCTCATTACGGGCCAGTTTCACCATGGGTCGTCAATGGGTGTAAAGTGATACACTGTTCATTACGGGCCAGTTTCACCGCGGGCCGTTAATGGGCCAAGAGTTACAAAGGGCCTCATATGGGCCGAAAGACGTCATGGGCCATACATGGGCCAGAAGTGAAAACGGCTTGGAATCATATTGGATGGCCCAGATGACGCTACTGGGCCTATTTTGGATAGTGCGTAACGGGCCTTGGGTTAGCGGGCTGTAAATGGGCTATATGCAAACAAACCGTTAACAGGCTTTCCATGGGCCGGCCCGCCACCTTTTGACCAAGTCAAACGTGCCTGCCTTTTCACGGGAATGGGCCTTTGTTGGGCTGTGCCACATGCCGACGTATCATAGGGGCCTTATGTCCAATGAGTGGATGACATCTGTCCCAACGATGAGCCGACACGTGTTTCCTCTAGCCAATGATGATTTTACACATGGAAAATCCCCATTGGTCGGGGCTGTTAACAGGTTATCAGACCCAAAACCCGACCCGATAGCTTAATGGCGTTCCGTTACGGTGGATGCCACATTTCGGTCACCCTTAACGAAAGCACTTCTATGACGCGCGATTTATCATCATGGAAGTGGACACTTCCTTGATGATAATTTTGGTAATGTCATGGAATACTTCTACGACAGCACAAGTATGCCTATCTTGATTCTGTCATAGAATCGTCATTGATGTACATGCATGACAAAAAACGTGACCTACTATGACAAACACGTATCATCACGGAAGTGTATTTTTTTATAGTGACGCAGGCAGGGCGGTAGTACCGGACCCTCGGGCGGTAGTACTGCTTGTAGAGCTTCAGTGGTAGTACCGCTTTGATGGGGCGGTAGTACCGCTCTGGAGCCGTTCAATCGTAGGAGTTTGTCGGGTTCGGCGGAAGAAGGGCGGATGTAAGGAGGTAGTGTCGCTTGGCTGGGATCAGCGACAGTACTGCTTGGCGTGGGCGGTAGTACCGCCCGTTCCAGGCTGGGCAGCTTCTCCTCTTGCTCTCGACGTCCTTCTTGTACCGTAGCTTCTTATAGGTTGGTTCCTTGGTACCTAAGCACATAAATCATGTCCGTTTGAGGTAGTAGACATGTCTCAAGTGGGTCAAAGGGAAGTTCAACACGGAGAGAGTTAACCTCAGATTGAATAGCGCATGCTCGAGCTCTTGTCATGGGTCCACTTGGAGCTTGTGTAGTCAAAGTAGTGTCCATGGGGATGATCGAAGGATGCTCCGCATCATCTCCCCTCCCTTGGGAAAGATCTGACCTCGGAACGAAATCCTCATCACCATGGTACGGGGAGAGATCTTAGATATTGAAGATGTCGCTCACAGAGTATTTTTCGCGTGGGAGGTCGATCTTGTAAGCGTTGTTGTTGTAGCATGCTAGCACCTTGAATGGTCCATCGGCTCGAGGTAGAAGTTTGGACTTGCATTCATTGGGGAAGTGGTCCTTGCGAAGGTGTGGCCACAGGAGATCGCTAATGTTGAAGATGATGGGTTGCTTGTTGACGTTGAGCTTGGTCGCTAGTCATTGTACTTGGTGCTTGATGGTGTGCCTTGTATCTTTGTGCATATTCTTGATGTAGCTTGCCCGTGCACTCGCATCCATGTTGGTGCGCTCTTGTAGAGGAAGAGGTAGGATGTCCAATGGGGATAACGGGTTGAAGCCATAGACGACCTTGAAAGGGGACTTGCCGGTCGTCGAATGTGTTGCATGGTTGTAGGCGTACTCGGCGATGGGTAGACATGCCTCCCACTCCTTGATGTTCTTCTTGATCAACACGCGAAGTAGAGTGGAGAGCATACGGTTCGTCACCTCCGTTTAGCCATTGGTTTGAGGATGGTATGCGGATGAGGACAAGAGCTTGATTCCGAGCTTGGCAGATAGCGTCTTCCAAAAGTAACTCAAGAACTTGACGTCGCGGTCGGAGACGATTGTCTTTGGTACTCCATGGAGGGGCAAGATTTCCCTACAAAAGATATTTGCAATGTGTGAAGCATCATCTATCTTGTTGCAAGGGATAAAATGTGCCATCTTAGAAAATCGGTCCACAACAACAAACACGGAATCCTTTCCATTTTGAGTTCTAGGAAAACCATGTACAAAATACATGCTAATGTCTTCCCAAGGTTGATAAGAAATAGGAAGAGGCATGTAAAGACCATGAGATTGCGCTTTATACTTAGCTTTGCGACATGTAGAGCATCGGTTGGTGAAGCGTGAGATGTCTCAGAACATCTTGGGCCAAAAGTAGTTCTTGGAGAGCGTGGCGAATGTCCTGTCGCGACCAAAGTGTCCCATGAATCCACCTCCATGAGCCTCTTGCAAAAGGAGCAAACGAAGAGAAGACTCAGGAATGCAAAGTTTGTTAGCTCTCATAAGATAATTATCCTTTATGTAATATTGTTCCCAAGATGTATGCATCAAACACTTAGCATAAGGAGTAGCAATGGAAGGATCATTCACATACAAGTCTTTTATGTGCTCAAAGCCAATAATATTCAACTCAAGTTTAGTGAAAAGTGTGCATATGCGTGAGAGTGCATCCGCAACCACATTTTCATTACCCTTAATGTACTTGATCACATAGGGGAAAGATTCAATAAATTAACTCCATTTGGCATGATGTTTGTTCAACTTAGTTTGACCTTTTAAGTACTTAAGTGTTTCATGATCGGTATGTATGACAAACTCATCAGGTCTAAGATAATGTTCCCAAACATGTAGCACACGCACTAATGCATACAATTCTTTGTCATAGATGGGATAGTTAAGTTGAGCACCGGAGAGTTTTTCACTAAAATATGCAATGGCTCGTTTTTCTTGCATCAAAACTCTGCCAATTCCGGTACCACTTGCATCACAATGAACCTCAAAAGTTTTGTCAAAGTTGGGCAAAGCAAGAATCGGAGCATGAGTAAGCAAATACTTAAGCTCATCAAAAGTGGTAGATTGCAAAGATCCCCAAACAAAAGGAGCATTCTTCTTACTCAAGGCATGCAAAGGAGCGGCAATAGTGCTAAAATTCTTCACAAAGCGACGATAAAAACCCGCAAGGCCAAGAAAGCTACGCACTTGTTGCAAATTGGTGGGTTGGGGCCAAGTTTTAATTACTTCAATTTTAGATTCCTCAACATGGACACCCTTGGAAGAGATAACGAAACCCAAGAAAACAAGTTTCTCAACACCAAACATGCACTTTTTCATGTTGGCATAGAGACGTTCCTTGCGAAGGGTTTGCAAAATAGCCCTAACATGATTAAGATGCTCTTTCATGGATTTGCTAAAAACAAGAATGTCATCAAAGTAAACCATAACAAACACTCCAATATAAGGATGAAGCACAATTCATCAAAGTAAACCACAACAAACACTCCAATATAAGGACGAAGCACAAAATGCGTAAGTCTCATGAAAGTAGCGGGAGCTTCCGATAAACCCATAGGCATAACCAACCACTCGTACAAGCCAAATTTGGTTTTGAAAGCTGTTTTCCATTCATCACCTTCTTGTATGCGGATTTGATAATAGCCACTTTTAAGATCAATTTTTGAGAAAAAGGCGGCACCGCTAAGTTCATCAAGCATATCATCTAGGCGAGGAATGGGATGCCTATAGCGAACGGTAATGGAATTAATGGGTCTACAATCGGAACACATGCGATAACTTCCATCTTGCTTAGGGACAAGTATAACCGAAATGGCACAAGGGCTTAAGCTTTCACGTACATGAACGTTGTTGATTAGTTGTTGTACTTGCCGTTGGATCTCCTTAGTTTCTTCGTGGTTGATGCGGTATGGGGCTTTGTTTGGTAGGGGCGCTCCGGGGGATGAGGTCAATTTGATGCTCAATGCCTTGTAGAGGAGGTAGTCCCGGAGGTAGCTCATCGGGGAAAACATCTTGGAATTCCTACAAAAGAGATTGAAACACTAAAGGTAGATCGTGAGAGGTGTTAGTTTTTGGGTCCCCATCCTTGCACACAAGGACAAAGTGCATAACACTTGATGGGTTCTCACACACTTCTCTCATCTCACTTTTGGTGGCAAATAGGACAAGGTTTTTCTCTCTCGGCGAAGACGCGCTCAAGTTTGGCTTGTGGCTCTCACTCACTTTTTGGTGGATCACTTTCTCACTCTTCTCTCCATGATGGGTGGCTTTCTTGTCGGCTATCACTTGACTAGGAGACATAGGTCGTAGCACATATTCCTTCCCTTTCATCTTGAAGCTACAGTGATTGGTATGCCCGTTGTGGATGACACCACAGTCGAATTGCCATGGTCGACCAAGAAGGAGGTGGCAAACGGACATCGGGACGACATCACACTCCAAAGTGTCCTCATATGCAGCAATTTTGAAGGAGACTTGGACCGTATGCTCAACTCGTATAGTGTCGGAGTCACTTAGCCATTGGACTTTGTATGGGTGCGGGTGCTTCATCTTGACCAATTGAAGCTTGGAGCATAGTTCTTCACTTGCCAAGTTGTGATAACTACCTCCATCGATGATGACCTTGATGGACCTTCCATTGATGTCGGCCTTTGTGTGGAAGATGTGGCATCTTTGGTCTTCTTCTTGTTGATGTTGAAGAGTCAAGACTTTGGAGACAACGAGAGCGGGGCTCGAATCTTCATCACAAAAGACTTGATCCTCTTCATCTTCGTTCACGCGCTGGTGCATGGCCACTTTCTCAAGGGCTTCCATCTCCTCGTCACTCATGGAGTCATAGGTTCCATCATCGTTGAGGATCATGGTGCGCTTGTTTGTGCATTCATATGACTTGTGGCCTTGGCCGCCGCAAGTGAAACACTTGAAGGAGCTTGTCTTGATGGTCTCATCGGCCGGAGTAGATGATGAAGCGCATGGATTGAAGTTGCTTGTAGTAGGAGGAAGATGACTTGAGCTTGTCAAAGTTTTCTTGTAACTTGACTTGGCATCGTTGGTTGTAGATGGCTTGGTTGAGGTAGAAGTTGGAGGAGTCATTGAAGCTTGGTTGTTGGAGAAGCCGTAGTTCTTGGATGAGTACTTGGCGTACTTGAAGTCATCTTGCACTTGGCGTTCCACCTTGGTAGCTTGATGCACGAGCTCAATGAGGTGGGAGTAGGGTTGGAAGTCGGCAATCTTCTTGATGGGATGATTGAGTCCATTCAACAAACGTGCCATAGTGTGCTCATCATCTTCCGTGACATTGGCTCGAATCATGGCTATCTCCATTTCCTTGTAGTATTCTTCAACACTCTTTGTTCCTTGCTTGAGGAGTTGGAGCTTCTTGAAGAGATCGCGGTTATAGTAGGTAGGCACAAAACATGCTCGCATGACATCCTTCATTTGAGCCCAAGTGGTGATTGGTGGTTTACCTCTTGCTTCATGGCGCTCAAGAACTTGTTCCCACCATATGAGCACATAGTCTGGGAACTCAAGTGATGCCATAGCGATCTTCTTCTCTTCCTCATAGTTGTGCAAACGAAAGATTTTGTCGACCTTCAATGCCCATGAGAGGTATTCTTTGGGATCATTGCTTCCATTGAACTTGGGCATTGTAAAGTTTAGCTTGCCATAGCATTGCTCTTGATTGTGTTGTTGGCGATGGTGATGATGACGCCCTTGACCTGGAGGATAATCATCCTCATGTTGCTCTTGGTGTGGAGGAAGTCCATGATCAACTTGCTCTTGTTGAACTTGAGCTTGTGGAGGAGCTTGTCGAGCTTGTGGAGGAGCTTGAGGAACTTGACGTTGCACTCGTGGTCGGTAGTTCCGCTCTTGGATTTCTTCTCGATGTGCTTCCTCTTTATTGCGCTGTTTGCGATTGCGGATGGCGATTGCTCGACTTGATTCTTGAACGACACGTTGCGCCTGAACAGCTTGTGCTTCATGTTGTTGTTGTTGAAGACGTTGAGCCTCGGCGTCTTGTTCCTCTTGATGTAGACGCGCTCGTTCTTCCTCTTAGCGCCGTTGACGTTGTCGTTCTTGAGCTTGAGCAAAAGCAACTTGGTGTGGTTGAGGATGAAGTTCATGCTTGTCGACTTGCTCCTGTGAATGCTTGTCATGTAGCGGATTGCAAGATGCATGATGGTCTTGACTCGCGGCTCGTCGAACAGTGTTCGATGTCGTCGGAGTGTCGACTTGAGTGGCTCTATCTTAAGTATGAAGAAGAAGAAGGAGTACGGTTCACCAACATGGCATGGATCTCGTCCATCCTTGCATCGTTCTCTTGCTTGTGAGTGTCGAGCTTGTTGTCGAAGTAGTCCTTGGTATGTTGCTCGGAGAGTCACAAGTCGGTGGCGAGGTTGTCGATGTGGTCAGTCATAGCTTGTTTCTCTTGATGCAACCCTCGTTGTGCACCCAAGAGGTGGCTCTTGGTGATGAATGATGACATGTTGTTGTCTTGCTCGATGAAGAGTGGTTTGGTAGAAGTACTTGGCCTATCCATGATTCCAAGCAAAATGTGAGTGGTAGAAGGAGAAGAACTTATACCAAATGTACCTTGACCGATGTTGACGATGAATCAAGTTCACTCAAACGCGGACAATAAAATAGCACTATTGGTACCAATTCTTGTCGGTTCTCACACCTACACAAGTAAAAGCTTATGGTGGAGCTTGGTTAGGATGGTGGCACAAAATTTGATGCAATTGTTAGTTTGACTCAAATATGTTGAAAAAGATTCGTAAATTCGCAAATGTAACAAGTAGACCAAGCAAGTAGTGGTACACGGGAACACACACGCAAATAGATAAGTGGGATTGTGCAAACCAAAAATGAGCCAAAATGTGGAGTCCACGAAAATGCTCTTGTTGCACAATACTAGAGAGACGCTAGCACGATTGCACAATAGGCGGATACGGAGCTTGTGCACAACCTACTAGGCAAAAATGCAACGATCTCTATCCCAAGTATGCTATATGTATGGTATTTCGGTGATATGATCCAAGATGATCGGATATGACAATCTTAATGTAGTATGATGCTATGGTTCTTGCTTATAAGCTCTTTGCTTATCTTTCTCTTTTTGCTTAAAAGCTTGTGTGGCTCTTTCACTTTTGAGCTCATTTCTCATGCAAAACTTCACGAAGCAAGATAGCAATTGTGTATGCGATGACAACTTTGTGACACCAGAGATGATATGGTATGTTTGCTTATGGAGATATGATCACTAATGTGCACAAGTGACGTTGCCGACAATACTCAATGGCTAGTCTCGATGGGTAAGCAACGCAAAAGTAAGGCCATGTGGTTATCAATGCAATTGCATAGTATGACAAAGATGTCGACGAAGTTACCATCCTTGGTGATGATGAGTCCTTGTCGAAGATGAGCGGTGGTGATGTTGATGTCGAACCGTACCTATATAGCCAAAACACAATAGGACACGGGAACCACAACCCAAAATCTCAAAGACCAAAACGTTTCAAAATCGTCATAGGAGGTAACAGTGATCTGTGGTAGCGTTTTCTGAAAGTGGTGGTGGTATGTGGAAATATGCGTGGGCCCTGGGGTAAAAATTTGGCTAAACTAGGCGGAAAAGGGGGGCGCGGAAGGAGTTGCAGCTACCAGGGGTGGAGCGGTAGTGCAGCTTGGGAGGGCAGTAGTACTGCTTGTGGCGCTTAGCGGTAGTACCGCTTGGAGGGCGGTAGTACCACTCGTGTCGGAAAAAATTCGCAAAATCTAAAATCGGGGCGATTTCGGGGCGGAAAAGGATGAGTTCGGGGACAAAATTGGATGGTGTTTGTGGATGGGAAGAGGTGAAACTTGGGAGATGCTAGATTCACTTGAAACCAAGCAAATCCATGGATCAAAATGAACAAAACATCATCAAAACCAACAAATCACAAAAAAAATTGGGGCTATTTTTGGTGGGGATTTTCAGATTTTAGGACGAAATTAACAAAATCAAGCTAGAAAACATGGGGTAGGGGCTCCAAAAACGTGATCAACGTGGCTCATGATACCAAGATGATGTAGGGCGGAACCCTATGGGGCCGATCTTTCATGTTTGGATAGGATCCTACGGGGAACACGAAGAATGCGCGGAAGAACATGAGGGAAATCACGAGGGGAAAACAAGAGAAACACTCAACCGACACGAAATTGATCACACAAGTGCTAGATCATCGAGGCACAAAGTAACATCAGATCCAAAGTCAACAAGGGACGATACAAGAGTAATCGTTCTTCTCCGTGAGGAGATCTTGATTGTCTTCTCCGGATGGAGGCCTTGAATTCGGATGGATCTTCTCCGAAGAGGTGCGGTCCCTCACGAGGAGTAGATCCGGTACGGGTGAGAAATGCTCTATCTCAAATTAGCTATCACAATGCTGCCCTTACAAAGGACGAGGGGAAGGTCTATTTATAGTCTAAGCCTTCAAAGGGGTAAGAGAGGGGCGAAACGAGTACATGGGCCTCGGCCCGGATACGCTGCATGCAGGCAGGACGGTAGTACCGGACCCTCGGGCGGTGGTACCGCTTGTAGAGCTTCAGCGGTAGTACTGCTTTGATGGGGCGGTAGTACCGCTCTAGAGCCGTTCGATCACAGGAGTTTGTCGGGTTCGGCGGAAGAAGGGCGGATGTAGGGTGGTAGGGCCGCTTGGCTGGGTTCAGCGGTAGTACTGCTTGGCGTGGCCGGTAGTACCGTCCGTTCCAGGCTGTGCAGCTTCTCCTCTTGCTCTCGACGTCCATCTTGTACCGTAGCTTCTTCTAGGTTGGTTCCTTGGTACCTAAGCACACAAAGAATCTCCATTTGAGGTAGTAGCCATGTCTCAAGTGGGTCAAAGGGAAGTTCAACAAGGAGAGAGTTAACCTCGGATTGAATAGCGCGTGCTTGAGCTCTTGTCATGGGTACACTTCGAGCTTGTGTACTCGAAGTAGTGTCCATGGGAATGATCGAAGGATGCTCTGCATCACATATCGAATAACCCGGACACCTAAGGACCCCCGAATCCAGGCGAGGGAGTCCTCGACTAAGGTGTCCTCGGATAGCCGGACTATATACTTTGGCCGGATTGTTGGACTATGAAGATACAAGATAGAAGACTTCTTCCCGTGTCCAGATCGGACTCTCCTTTGCATGGAAGGCAAGCTTGGCGATTCGGATATGTAGATTACTTTCTCTGTAACCGACTTTGTGTAACCCTAGTCCCCTCCGGTGTGTATATAAACCGGAGGGTTTAGTCCGTAGGACGACGATCATAACCTCATAGGCTAGACTTCTAGGGTTTAGCCATTATGGTCTTGTGGTTGATCAACTCTTGTAATACTCATATTCATCAAGATCAATCAAGCAGGAAGTAGGGTATGACCTCCATAGAGAGGGCCCAAACTTGGGTAAACATTGTGTCCCCCGCCTCCTGTTACCACTAGCCTTAGACGCATAGTTTGGGACCCCATACCCGAGATCCGCCGGTTTTGACACCGACATTAGTGCTTTCATTGAGAGTTCTGCTGTGATGTCAAAGGCAGGCTTGATGGCTCGCCTTGTTATCAAGGACAACATCACCTTCGGGGGAGCCCTGGCCTCAGGCCAAACCCTTCGGCTGGGAGGCTTTATCATGGCCGCCCGTTCGGCCATCGGGCCAACGATGACCTCTTGGGTCATTGAAAATCGCCTCCACGTCAGCTCAGAATACTCCGAACAAATGGATGCGATGGAGTTATCGTCTTTAAACAAACTCCTGGATCGCATGGCCGCCTTGGGAGTTGCTACGGACTACCATCGAATTGGGCTTAAATCCGATCAAAGAGAAATTGAATCTCCACCGATCACCCATCAGATAGTGGTAGTGGAGGAGCAACACGACGACTCTCCCCCTATGTTGAGGACAAACTATGTTCGGATCTCCGAGCAAACAGAGCCGGATAGTCGCCCGCGGGAACAGATGCCCCGTATTCCGAACATAGAATCGGACCGTGGGCCTGAAAAATTGGTTGATATCCCGGAGTCTGAACTGTTAAGCTCGAAAGTTTCTCAAGCTCCGGATCCCAGATTGGGTTAGGGTTAGGACTTAAATCCACCCACCCACCCAGTTATAAGCGATCTTACCCACATCAGACAGCAGTCCCAGGAAACGGTCCATCACTTTTGGGCCAGATTCCGCCTTGTCAAGGACAGGATCAAGGACTGCCGCGATGAAGACGCAATCTCATTATTCTGCAAAAACTGCACAGACGAGGTAATCCTCAATGCAATCAATCGCCGTCACGTATCATACTTTGCTGACTTGGCAAACATAGTACAGAAGTACTGCACAATGGAAAGCGCCTGGAAAACTCAGGCAACCTCTTGGGAGCCATTGGTTTCCACTAAACCCCTCGCCCGGACAAAAAGGATGCACCCTCGCCGGTCGCCTGATCCAATAACAAAAAAAAATCAAAGCCCATTACGGGCCGCGGAACCTTTCTGGAGGGATGGCTCGATAGGCCATGCAAGATACACACAACACTGGATACCGTACCAACCCACAGCCTTAGAGCATGTTGGATACTCCGGCAGATGGCCAAGAGCGGCGAGGTTCTCCTCACAAAAAACACCACAGAGCAATATCCCACGGAAGACAACAACCCTACAGTATTAACAGTCTTCGAGACTTTTGCCTCGAACAATAGGCACAAAAGGCCGCTCCGCGGCCTCGCTGAAGTCTGCCAAGTTGCAGCAATAAACCCCTAGAACGACACGGCCATAACTTTCAACGCCAGTGACTTACCAAAATTCAGAATAGTCCGGGCACCTGCCGCATTGGTCGCCAGTCCAATTGCGGACGGCTTTCGGCTTACCAAAGTGCTCATGGACGGCAGGAGCGGACTAAACCTCATATACGAGGAAACTCTCAACAAAATGGAAATAGACAGGAGCCGCATTGAGTGAAGTAATAGACCTTCCGAGGAATTATTCCCAGTCGGGAGGCACGATGTGCGGGAAAAATCACACTCGATGTGGTATTTGGCACGCAGGAGAATTATCGGTCCGAAGAGATAACCTTTCAAGTGGCCCCTTTCAACAGTGGATATCACGTCCTGTTAGGGCGAGACACATTCGCAAGCTTCCAAGATATACGCCATTACGGGTACATGAAGCTCAAGATGCCTGGGCCCAATGGAATCACCACTCTTGCTAGTGATCCTGACATAGCACTCCACGCTGAAAACAAAACCACCGCCTTGGCCCTTGAGGCAATGTCTATAGCCCTTCCGGCCGAAGAATTAACCACACTGCACTACACAATGGATAGGGACGATGTGATACTTGATAAGCAATCCAAATCCACCTCCTTTAAACCAGCAGATGAAATAGTCAAATTCTAGGTCCACCCAACGGACTCCATGAAGACAGCATCCATCGGAGCACAGCTGGACCCCATGGTCGACGCTGCACTACGGGCGTTCCTACGCGAAAACTGGGATATTTTTGCCTGGCACCCTTCTTAGATGTCGGGAATCCCACGCAGGTTGGCCGAACATAGCCTAAACATATTGAAGGGATACAAGCCGGTCAAGCAAACATTATGGTGCTTTGCCGAACCCAAACAACAAGCCGTGGGAGAGGAGCTAGCCTAGTTACTCGAGGCCGGATTCGTCAGAGAGATAAAACACCCAGACTGGCTAGAAAACCTGGTGATGGCACCAAAGAAGGATAAATCCTGGCTCCTATGCGTTGATTTCAAAGACCTCAACAAGGCTTGCCCCAAGGATCCTTTTCCCCTCCCCCGCATTGATCAGATCATCGGTGCTACCGCCGGACATGACTCACTGTGTTTCCTTGAGGCTTACTCTGGATACCATGAAATCAAGATGAAGGAGTCCGATCAAGCCGCAACGGCATTTATCACCCCATACGGGCCTTTCTGCTTCAACACTATGCCCTTCGGTCTTAAAAACGCCGGAGCCACCTATCAACGCATGATTCAAACATGCCTGGAGAAACAAATCGGCAGGACAGTTGAAGCATACGTGGATGACGTAGTCATCAAAATCAGACACATCGAGTCATTAATAGACGACCTGCATCTTACATTCGACAACCTCTGAACATATGACATTAAGCTCAATCCGGAAAAATGCGTTTTCGGCATTCCTGCCAGAAAGCTTCTTGGCTTCATCGTCTCCAATAGAGGAATTGAGGCAAACCGAGCTAAAATCCGAGCTTTGTCATAGTTGGCTACGCCAACAGACCTCAAACAAGTCGAAAAACTATTCGGATGTGTGGCAGCTTTGAGCCGCTTTATCTCCAGACTCAGAGAAAAGACATTGCCATTCTATCGCCTCCTCCGACGTACCGATCACTTCAAGTGAACGGACGTGGCAACGGCTGGATTGGAAGAAATAAAGGCTCTTCTAGCAAGTAACCCAATCCTGGCCGCGCCAAACGTCGGCGAACCCATGTTATTATACATATCGGCCACACACCAAGTTGAGAGTGCGGTACTCGTTGTCGAACGAGAGGAGGACGGACACAAATTCCCACTTCAGAAGTCGGTATACTACGTATCCACTATCCTCACACCATGCAAATCCCGGCACCCTTATTACCAAAAAATAGCATACCCAGTCTTCATGGCATGCCGGAAGCTACGACACTACTTTCAAGATTGCTCAATAACGGTGGCCTCGGAAGTACCTCTCAATGACATAATAAACAACCGCGAGGCTACGGGCCGGATTGCCAAGTGGGCCATTGAGCTCCTCCTATTAGACATATCATACAAACCGCACTGGGCCATTAAATCCCAGGTATTGGCCGACTTCATCGCTGAATGGACAGAGGCCCAACTCCCTAAAGAGTACGACACATATTCCAACTGGGTAATGCACTTTGACGGCTCCAAAATGCTAGCAGGCCTTGGGGCAGGTGTTGTCCTAACATCCCCTACTGGAGATACTGTTCAGTACGTCCTACAAATATTTTTCACGGACTCCAGTAATGCAGCCAAATATGAAGCCTTATTGCATGGTCTTCGGATGGCCATCTCCATGGGCATACAATGCTTGGAAGTGCGCTGGAATTCAAACCTCGCAATATCTCAAATAAATGGAGATTTCGATGCCAAAGATCTGAAGATGGCGGCTTACCATAACGCCGTTCTCCAAATGTCGGCTCGCTTGGAGGGGCTCGAGTTTCACCATGTGGCTCGAGAAAGTAATCAAGCGGTGGATGTCCTTGCTCGCATCGGTGCCAAGCGCGACCCCGTCCCACCTAACATCTTCCTGGAAAGGCTCTTCAAGCCATCCGTGGTGTGGCAAGGAGATAGCAACAATACCAATCCGGATCCGAATACAACCCCAGATTCTAAACACACCGACATCATCGGCGGCTCAGCCACCAAAATTACACCATCGTCCCATCTCATTATGGCGGTTATCGCCCCATGGACCGAACCATTTTTGGCCTACCATAATAGGCGAGAACTTCCTGAGGATCAGAATGAGGCACACTGCATTGTGTGGCGCTCTAAAGCCTACAGGGTTCACGAGGGAGAACTCTATAAGAAAAGCGCTACCGGAGTACTTCAAAGATGTATCTCCGAGGATGAAGGGAGGCAGCTTTTGGCTGAAATTCAAGGCGGTCTTGACAGTCACCTCGCCGCAGCTCGGGCCCTTGTAAGTAAGGCCTAATGTACAGGTTTCTATTGGTCGACGGCCCAAGCAGACACACAGGACCTTGTCCAGCATTGCGTTGGATGCCAGCTTTTCACCAACCAAAGCCATATGCCACCCATCGCTTTACAAACAATACCCATAACCTAGCCTTTTGCAGTCTGGGGGCTTGATATGGTCGGACCCCTTAAGGGACGAAGCCATAAGAAAAAATATCTGTTGGTCATGGTGGATAAATTCACTAAGTGGATAGAGGCCAAACCAGTTAAAACGGCCAAAGCCAGGCCTGTGATGACTTTATATCCGATATTGTGCACCGTTATGGTGTTCCACACAGCATCATCACCGACAATGGCTCCAATTTCACAGCCGATGAGGCGAAGGCCCGGTGTGCCAATCTGGGCATCAAGCTCGACTATGCCTCTATCTATCACCCACAAACCAATGGTCAGGTCGAACGCGCCAATGGTCTTATTATGAGCGGCATTAAACCCAGGTTAGTGCGGTCTTTGAAGGAATCACACAAGCACTGGGTCGAGGAGCACGACTCCGTACTCTGGGGGCTGCGGACCACGCCTAATTGTTCAACCGGATATACACCTTTCTTCAGGGTGTACGACACAAAGGTCGTATTGCCCTGCGACATTATTCATGACTCACCTCGAGTGCGCATGTATGAAGAGAGAGGCCGAGCTTGATCGACAGGACAACTTAGACGCCCTGGAAGAGGAGCGAGATGTTGCAAAAGCCCGTTGCGCATTCTATCAATAACAGGCCCGCAGATATCAAAGCAGAGAGGTATGGGCCAAGACTTATAATGTTGGCAAACTCGTTCTATGCTTGCCAGAGAAGAAAAAGGACAAACTCAAGCCCAAGTGGGAGGGTCCCTTCATCATTGACGAAGTTCTCACCGGAGGAGCGTACCGCCTGCATGATGCATCAGACAACCGCCTAGAGCCGAACCCATGGAATGCGGCCAGACTCCGAAGATTCTATGCCTAGCGCCAGACTCTTCATTCGTCTCCTTTCTCCCGTTTTTATTTCCATAATTATTTATTTCTCTCTCTTTCATCTTCCTTTTTAGCACTATAAAGCACTTGTATGGCTAAACCGTACACTACGATGCATACAATTCTTAATATGTATGTCAATCATACCTGGGGGCTTCTCGTAGAGAAGCTTATTATTATTATTTTCCAAGCATCAAGCTCACCACATATGTCTCTTTTCCACGTATGTACCTTTTCTTCGCCATTATATGCATCGATATGACTTAAGTTTCGGCCAAGCTGGGTTGCCTGGGTCCTGTGCTTATGCCCTATGTTCCCGTTAGTTTGGCTAGGGCATAAAGGGAGCACCTCTGCGATTGTTACTGCCGGGTCATCCGGATGTGTACCTCAGACTGGGTGAAGCCGAAAGCTAGCGTTCTTATGGGAATATTCGGTCGGCGGACTAGAGATGTTTTTTACCTATCACATTATGAACCCCCAGATGTTATGCACACTGTGATTTTTTCGAGCACAGTTTGGACATGCACATTAATGCATGCTTACCCAGGGAAAGAAACCCTTAATGGAACTATTCTCTTTGGAAGGTGTTTCTTACGATCCAAATGTAATATAACATAACTAACCAGATACTTGTATGTTCAAGAAACTATGACCCCTATGCCTAGTTTCCACGCATACCCCCGTTTACATTACCGAGCGGATATTCAAAAGAACTCCGCACCTTCGGGTCCAGAGGTTGAAGCGAAAAGGTCCGGCATGACAAGCGTTTTTTACAATTAAGCTAGAGACATAATTTGTCAAATGAAGTGCATAGTCACTTAGACTCAAACACTTCTTCCTCTATCCCATCCAACAAGCTATCTAGCCTACAATCCTATTGGGAATACTTGGCAGCTACTTGTACTTGGTCATATACCAAGCTAACGGGAATTTCTTCTCCATTTGACCCTACAGGTCCGACCCGGGCCATGTGATTCGGGTCGACCTTGGTATACCGAGTTTTCACCATTGCCCAGGCTTCTCGCGCACCTTCCGGGCAGGCCGATATGTTCCATAATCGAAAGCGCCACTGTGCTCCCTTGAATAGTTGTACAAGCCTCAATACTTCCTGGAGGAGAGTCGGATGGCCATAAGGCCTTGGACATACTTTGCATCGCCTGCCGAGCTCGCTCGTTCATTTGCGACACCTCTTGTAGCAGATCGCTTGATAATCCGGACACCTCCTCTTAGGGACGGCCTGTCAATATACCTAAAGACATAATTATTGTCAGTTTCTTTCCTTGCCGAACTAGGTAAAGGTAAGTCCCAATACATACCAAATATGCCGCCTCACAACTTCTTATTCTCCTTCATAGAGTCAGCTAGCTCGGCTCGCACATCTTTTAGCTGTTCACCAAGCTTGGTGTTGGCATCCTGCAATTTGTTCTTCTCCACCCTGACTTTTGTCAGTACACGTTCACCTACAGCCAGTTGCCTTTGAGCTCCTGGATTTCCCGCTCATGCGACTTCCGGTGCCTCTTTCATAAGATTTGCACCTGTATTAATACTTCTGATATATGATCATGTTTTCGCGATAGAGGGGAACATTACCAGACGCTGCCTTCTTGGATTTCTCCAATTCGGTGGTAGCAGTAGTTAGCTGGGCTTAACACTTCTTCAGCTCTTGAGACAACAGACCATTCTTCTCTTTGAGCACCTGGGTATAGAATGATCCTTAAATCAGTTGCTTAAACTGCTTCAAGTCTCAGGGGCTACTGGTATATAATTATCATAATTGTGCAAGTATGAACTTACCCGCATATCCTTGAAATATTAATCTGTAGCTCTGGAAAGCCCATCTCGAGTAGCTCGGATGTATGCATCACCCGAGTTGAAGGCGTTGAAACCCTCTTCTGAAAAACCAGGCTCGCAAAGAGCGGCCTGCCAGTGCCGATGATTCATGGCGCTCTCCACTTTGGAGTTTGTGGCGGATACTTTATCTGAATCATCCGCAGAAGGACAATCCGGTGTCACTTCCGCATTAGCCTCAGTCGTCGTGACAGGGTCCAGAATCCAGCTAGTAGAGGCATGACCGGCAGGATCCCCGGACACAGTCCGACGAATGTTTTTCCTGATAAGACACAACGGATAGTGTCATACTTTAAGATGACGATCATGGGGCATATTTAAAACCATACCTCTTCAATGAAGGCTCAGCTATATCTCTCTTTGTCTTCCTCTTCGAAGGCCTGCGCGTCGCCTCTGGTGCTGCGTGGCGCGCCGATCGCCTCCCCTTTAGAGCATAATATAGTGCGGTGGGTAAGGCGGAAGAAGGAAATTCTCCCAAAGGACAAGTCTCCTAATTATTTACATGCAACGCAGGGAGGAGATGGGGATAGTCAGCGATGATGGCCACTTAGGTGCCGTCAGAGCTCACCTGGTAGAACACCCCTTCCCCGAGCTCCACAAACTGGATCCTCCTCGAATCCGGGATCAAGGGCCTGGTTGTGGTCCTCTGGCTGTGGTGCAGGGTTGTGGATCTGCCTGGTGACTTTCCGCCATTCCTATTATAAATGACGGATTAGTATTTATGAAAAAGGTTTCAGGGAGTTGATGGAGTAGAGTCATGGTACGGAAACTCACCCAGCTGGGAGGGTTGTACATGGAAAATCCTTCCCTGGGCTTAATGTGGGTGAACTCCTCCTCCTCCCCCTTGTATAAATCGGTCAGTATTTTCACCAAAGCAGTGGAAGTGTCTGGGCCCTTCCGACCATAGCGGGTGGCATAATCTTCTCCATTGAAGTGCCACATAGGGTGCCCTTGATATTGGAGTGGATGAACCCCTCGCACCATAACCTCGACTATTGTTATTCCGGATTGAGTGAGTGTCTTTATCTTGCTCATCAGTTGGTGGACTTCCGTACTATCTTCCTCCCTAGGGCTCCGAGGATGCCAGTTGAGGCGCTTCTTCAATGGAGTACTTGAATATTTGGGAAGACCCCTCCAGATTGGGTCAGGAAGGGAAACATCTTCAATATAAAACCAATCGAAAGGCCATCCTTTGGATCCTTCGTTGGCGTGCCGGATAGGTATCCGGTTTCGGTGATGCGCCATATCTCGGCTCTGCCCACTTGGAATATTGATCCCTCCTGATTACGAAGGACGAGTCAAAACAACTTCTTCCATAACTCGCAATGAGCCTCGCAACCCAGAAATAGCTCGCAAAGAGCAACATAACCCGCAATATGTTGGATCGAGGTAGGTGTGTAGTTGTGCAGTTGGAGGCCATAGTGCTCTAGAAGCCCTCGGAGGAATGGATGGATGGGAAATACAACACCTCTCAACAAATAGGGAACAAAACATACTCGTTCTCCCTGGATGGGTTGGGGAACTTCTCCGCCTGCTCCCCACCGTCAAAGGAAGCCAATCCGGCTCGTATGGGGACTAGATCTGTGGGAGGAAGGAATCCCTGGGTCTGCAGCTTCACCAGTTGGCCGTGGGATACAGAACAGTTTTCCTAATTGCCATGTTTGGGGGTCGTGAGGGCGCGAGGAGGAGCTGGGAGCGCTAGCCATGTTGGGGTGGTTTCTGCGGGCAAGCTCCGGGTATTCCTCGTTTGGGGGATATGGTGTGGATTAGATCTGAAGATCCCCGTCTCTTTAAATAGATAATTTTCTCATGGTCAGGGTGGTAAGTGCAAAAATGCCCCGACCACTCGCATTCGCTTGACACGTGGAAACTGAAATCATGAAGGTGCAGAAGCCGAGGAGCGCGACTTTAAATGGAAAGCCAGATACCGCTCTTTAAGTCAGGTACTTTGAACTATTCGGAGAAGGAACCCGCCTTGCAATGCTGAAGACAATCAGCGTGCCGGACTCATTGTCATTGAAGCCTGGTTCGGGGGCTACTGAGGGAGTCCTGGACTAAGGGGTCCTCGGATAGTCGGACTATATACTTTGGCCGGACTGTTGGACTATGAAGATACAAGATAGAAGACATCTTCCCGTGTCCGGATGGGACTCTCCTTTGCGTGGAAGGCAAGCTTGACGATTAGGATATGTAGATTCCTTTCTCTGTAACCGACCTTGGGTAACCCTAGCCCCCTCCGGTGTATATATAAACCAGAGGGTTTAGTCCGTAGGACGATGATCATAACCTCATAGGCTAGACTTCTAGGGTTTAGCCATTACAATCTCGTGGTAGATCAAGTCTTGTAATACTCATATTCATCAAGATCAATCAAGCAGGAAGTAGGGTATTACCTCCATAGAGAGGGCCCGAACCTGAGAAAACATTGTGTCCCCCGCCTCCTGTTACCATTAGCCTTAGACGCACATTTCGGGACCCCCTACCCGAGATCTGCCGGTTTTGACACCGACACCATGACTCCCTCAGTAGCCCCCGAACTTGCCTTCAATGACGATGTAGTATCCGACTTATATCTTCGGCTTCGCAAGGTGGGTTCTTCAGCATACTCCAGATTCACGATAGTCCGGTTTTGGCCTCCATGTTTTGCCTTTATGATTCCTTCCTATCATCGCCTCGACTCCACGTGCTAGGTGAATGCGAACGGTCCATTGTATTTTACAAATAAGCCCCTTACCACGCACGGGTGACATCTATATAAAGAGGTTAGATCCCCGAATGCCATCCCACATCATACAAAAAGCATCTGAGCAAACCACGAAAAAACTTCAAAACATGGTGAGCGCCCCAAGCTCCTCCTCGCGCCC
Source organism: Triticum aestivum (assembly GCF_018294505.1). NCBI lineage: Eukaryota > Viridiplantae > Streptophyta > Magnoliopsida > Poales > Poaceae > Triticum > Triticum aestivum. The sequence goes on along the minus strand of NW_025225099.1, from coordinate 183,197 downwards.
TCATGGCCCTCAAGAGGGTGATTGGCGAAGCTGTTCAGTGTCCCACCTCAAGCTGAGTTTACTTCTGACGCAGGGATATCTTTCTCTCGCAAATCTAGTCTCCGTGTGGGCGGGATTGGCCTCAATTGGCAATGACGCGCTAGCAGAGAATTTCCCCAACCCCAACAGGGAGGAGCGGGTGTGCTTCTTATCGTTTCTTCTGAGGGGCTTAGGATTCCCGATCTATCCCTTCCTCGGGGGTCTATTGGAATTCTACGGGATCCAGCTCCACAACCTCACACCAGGTTCTATCCTGCACATTTCGGGTTTTGTCGCTCTCTGCGAACTATTCTTAGGCTGCGGGGCTCATTTTGAACTATGGAGAAAGCTCTTTTGCCTCGTGCCCCACCATCAAGGTGGTTCTATATTTGAAGTTGGAGCACTAAAGTTTGGCGCATAGCCGGACCCGGCTACCCTATCGGAACTCCCAAGAAGGGGTCCGAAGAATGGTCTTCGAAATGGTTATATATTGAGGATGTTCCCCATCCGGACCCAGTTCGGCGCGGACTTCTTGAATTCTCCAGTCCTCCTTTGAAGAAACTACTCAATTGGTGCTCCCGGAGCCCCAAGAAAGAAGATAGTCCGGAGGTAATGAGGTTAGTTAGCAAGGTCATATTACTTGCCCACTGCGGACTCTTGATTGTCTAAGTTATGGATGTCAGTGTCAAAACCGGCGGATCTCGGGTAGGGGGTCCTGATCTGTGCGTCAAGGCTGATGGTAACAGGAAGCAAGGGACACATATGTTTACCCAAGTTCGGGCCCTCTCGATGGAGGTAAAACCCTACTTTCTTCTTAATTAATATTGATGATATGGGTAGTACAAGAGTAGATCTACTACGAGATCATAGAGGCTAAACCCTAAGAGCTAGCCTATGATGGTATGTTTGTAATTGTGATCGGCCTTGTAAGGACCAACCTCTCCGGTTTATATAGACACCGGAGAGGGCTAGGGGTTACACGGAGTCAGTTACAAGCAAGGAAACACAATATCCGGATCGCCAAGCTTGCCTTCCACGCAAAGGAGAGTCCCATCCAGACACGGGCCGAAGTCTTCACTCTTGCATCTTCACGCTTCAATAATCCGGACATTGTACACACTCCGGCTGTCTGGATACTCCCGAATCCAGGACTCCCTCAGTAGCCCCTGAACCAGGCTTCAATTACGATGAGTCCGGCGCGCAGTATTGTCTTCGGGATTGCAAGGCGGGTTCCTCCTCCGAATACTCCAAAGTAATCATCGAACACTTAGACCGTGTCCGGATCTACGAGATGATCTTCATACACCACCGTAGAGAGAATGATATTTCACAAATGTAGTCTGCTGACAACTTTTTCTGATGACGCAACTTGTTATTACGGTCGGATCATTATTCGACCGTTTTCCCACAACCAGCTACAACACATATTGTGAGGCGGTTTCTTTGACACGTCTTGTCAAAGCAGAGATCATGTCCCCATATCACGGGATTCTCATCAATACGGGTATGGGTAATCTAACCGCGCCGCTAATCGTGGCGAGTGGGCGGAAGACGGGTTCCACCAGGAAAGCGGGGAGATGCAAAAAGAATTTGCCGCCTCTATAAAGAGGTTAGGTTTCTTTCTCTTTTACCCACACCTTCTCCTCCCACTAGCTCATTCCCCTTTGTTCGAGCCCTAACGCCCAAGCACTCTTCTTCTCCATCGAAGAGAGGTTTTCCGAAGATGTCCGGATCTGGAGCAGGAAGCAGATGGATGGCCTCGACTGTCCAGGAGAAGAACATCAAGAAGCTCTGGGGAGCCGAGTATCTGGCCCAGAAGATCGGCCACCATCTTCCACCAGCGAGACAGGTCGTCCCCACTTCGGAATCTTACAAGAGAGTCATGTTCCTTCCCCATTTCGTCCGTGGGCTCGGGTTTCGCCTTCACCCATTCGTTCGGGGAGTCATGTATTACTACGGGATCGATTTTCACGATCTTTCCCCTAACTCCTTCCTCAATATCTCGACATTCATCATTGTGTGCGAGGCTTTTCTCCGGATCCCACCTCACTTCGTCCTATGGCTGAAGATTTTCAATGTGAAGCCCAAGGTGGTGAGTGGTGAGCATGCCGAATGCGGCGGCGCCTTGGTAGGCAAGATGCCCAAGGCTGTTTGGCCGAAAGGCGCTTTCAACGACTCCGTCAAGGAGTGGCAGCAGCAATTGTTCTATATCACTGAACCACGCGCCAAAAAGTGGGCGGCAGCTCCGGAGTTAAGATCCGGAGCTCCACTATGGCTCACGTCCTGGCCCAAGAAGGGCCCGAACTGGTGCTCGTCCGATGAGCTATTAATACTCTAGACGCGCCTTCAGGGTGTGGTCGATAGGGACGTCAAACTCGTCGACGTAGTCCAGGTGATGCTAGTTCGCCTGGTCCTCCCCTGTCAGCGCCGAGATTGTACTCTGTGGGAGTTCGATCCAGCCGAGCACCAAACCCTTCGGGAGCTTTATGATTCCTCCCACAAGGATATTTGGAAGGTGCTCTTTAAGTCCGGCAAATCATGGCTGGGCCCCGCCGAGGACCGTGGGTATCAATCATCCTATTTTCCAAGCTCGGTAAGTGACAACCACACTCTGTCTATTCATGCTTAAGCTGGCATGTCATGAGGGAGACACCTTAATCGTGTTTCATTGTGACCTCAGGGATGGATAAAGAAGGTGGAGTGGATACATTGTCCAGCCCCCCTGCCGGAGGAACCGGCCGGACGTCTTCTAACGAAGATGCTGGTCCCCGTGCCTTACAAGGCGCCAAAGAAAGAGGCCTCCAAGAAGGTCAAGAAGACCCGGGGTGGCCTTCGCCGTCGTGAGGCTTCAGACACCAAATCCGAAGACTCCAGCGACGATCCTTTGTCTGAAGAGGACGGCCTCCACATCTGATGGCGGGAGGAAGAGGACGGCCTCCACATCTCTGGAGGCCAGATCGCCCAAGTGGGGAAAAAATTCCCTCCTAGGGGCATCCCCCACAGCTGCCGATAGTAGCCCGGAGTGGGATCCTAGGGCCCAACCCCTGGAGAAGTCGTAAGTATCTAAACACGGATATGCGTTCGAGATTGTTTTTGGGTATAGTAGTTTTGACTATTGCCTACATATTGCATAGTCCGGCAAGGTCCTGCGCCGGTTGGTCCTCGTCGGAGGATTCACTGGGCTCAGATGCCTTGGCGAGCGAGACGCCTCCGCAGTCCCCTTCCCCAAAGTCCGGGCACGAAACTGAGGTGTCATCTCGACAAGACCCGGACAAGGGAGGACATGTCCCTAGTGCCGGACACGCAGGGATGGATACGGCCCCCGGGGCCTCTAGGGTTCTGAGATCGAGCGAGCAGCCACCCCCGATGGTGGGGGGCCTGCCTACCCTGCCGACGTCCTCTGTTCGAGTAGATCTGCCTGGCGGTCTATCGACAGCATTGAAGAATGCGTCTATTGTTGATGAGCATCGGGCCCTCATGGGCATGGTGGTCGAGAAGATTCAGTCCACCGAGAGCGGGCTGAATGAATCCTGCCTTGGCCTTATAAAGGCTTTTGAGGTATGTTTCCTAGGAAACCTTTGAGGAATTGTCATGATATGAGTAGTAGCCCCTGATGCACTGTCCGGCGGAGGAGATAAAGCCGGGCAGGAGATCAAATCCCCTACTCTCGCAGGAGCCTATGTGAATGAAGGATACCCTTTTGCGTCAAAATAGGCATCTGCAGAGAGGACGGCCGCTTATAATGCGGAAGTGTCCGAACTGAAGCAGAGCCTTACACGGGCCGAGGAGGAACTCGGCCATGTGAAGAAGCAATTGGAAGACAAGCAAGGTATGTTGAAAACATTTGTATTGAAGTTGGCACGAACGAATAGTTGTGCATAATGTAAAATATTTGCATTGTGTGCTCTAGGAGCGGGTGCCGAATACGAGGCACTAAAGAAAGCTTTGGCTGATGCCAACAAGAAGGCTGAGTCCGAACATGCGCTTCGTAAAAAACACGAGGCCAGGGTTATCGCCGCTAAGTGAGAGCTCCAGGAAGCTGTGAAGAAAAGCGAGGGCTTGAAGCAGAGTCTAAAAGGGAAAGAATCCGAACTCGCCCAGGCTCTGGAGGCTGCGGAAGGTGCTCGGGAAGAAGCCCGAGGTGCTGCGCGGGATATTCAGGAGGCCCGGAAAGTTGCGGCTGGTAAGGCCTTCTGTATTCTTAGCTCTTTATATGTGATAATGGGAAGAATCCTAAGCGGCAAGCTGAATTCTCATTTTTTCCACGGGCTTTTGCGGATCTTCCTCACAGCATATCAGATGCCGCCCAATTCTACCGCACCGAGGAAAAGAAGACTGGGAGATTTATTTTTGGTCACAGTATCTGGCGCCGAACTATCCGGTGCCCTTTATCGATCAGCTGAAACAGCTGGTCGAACTGCACCAGGCGGCCGAACTAGCCATGACGGACTTAGTTGTCCGGCTATGGCCTGCGGAGCCGATTCCAAGTAGTTACTTCGGACTCGTCAAGCGGATTGTGGGAGCCTGACCTCGGCTTGATGCTATCAAGCGATCAATCTGTATAGAAGGCGTGCGCATGGCGTTTGCCCGTGCAAAAGTGCATTGGTGAAGGCTTGACGCGGAGAAGCTGATGACTGAGGGGCCGCCGGAGGGTAAGGAGCACCGCAAGCCTGAGTGTTACTATGAAAGTGTATTGAAAGGGGCCCGCCTTGTGGCGGACAAGTGTGCTAAAGACATTATATTTCCCTAAGGGCATTTGTGCCGCTTTTTGTAATATGGGATAATGGCATGTTTATTATATATTGCCTGTTTTGTTTGAACATATGTTCTTCCCGTGCGGCTGTTTATTGTATGCAAATCCTGAGAGTTCTCCAGTCGTCAGCTTCTGCCCCCTCGTAAAAAGAATATGGGGGTGTTCGGGATATATCTAAACGCTCTCTATCCCATAGTTGGGTCCTATTAAGGAGGTGTATCTTTCCGCGAACCAGGCAATCGGACTATAAGGCTTTATTACTCTCACTTAGCCATAGGAATTCGAGTATGGTCAGCTCAGCCCCTAGTGTTCGGATGGCCAAACTAGGGGCTCTATTGGCACCTGATTAGAAGACCGATCCGTCGCACTCAGCATTTATAATGGCATTGTGCGGAATAAATCTTTAAGGATTTTATAACCTCTCGAATAGCAGACCGGCTCTCGCTTTATCATGACGGTCGGTTTTCGCTTTCTCTACTGAGGTGCTCGTCCGGCTGAACCGGGACACAATCGCAGTAGTTCTCCCAGCGATACCTTAGCCGATAGAACGGAACGTAAGGTACCAAAACATGGGAGCCAGGCAAACCCAACCAATGACCCATGTCATGATTCGGAGCAGATGCATATAGTGCTATAAGTTCGGGGTGTCGAGCGACCGAAAAGGTGGTCGGACTTTATTGTTGTACTGTGAAGCCCCTGGTATAACCAGGCGAACGCGAAGCGTGGCTATCATTTTCGGCAAAGGGGCGTCGACCATACGCGACGGCTGGTGAGTATTTTCCAAGTCCACGCATTGTAGTAGGATGATATGTCTATGCATATGAGTATGATGTATGAAAAGCGGTGTTATTTGGCGGAACCTGTGGTGGACAGACAGGAGGGGGTTCTGAGTGGATCGAGAAAGAATCCGAACTGCCTTCTACCTGCATGTTCTTTCCATTGTGTGTCTGGGCTAATTCCATGCCGCCAACCCTGTTCTGCGTCAATCGTTAGTTTTTAAAGGCAAATGTTTGAAGGCAGCTAGGCATCCTCTTGTGGTTGGTCCCAAGGGTTTCTTATCATACCTTGGTGAACCGAGCCATTGTACCGTGAGGTAGTGCGGACTCCTCAATGGGTGTTCGGATAGTTGGCCTGAGCGATTTACCATGTGGGATCTAGTCGACATGGTTTATCCCGTTGTAATGCGGTAAACTACCGCATGGTGGGAAGGTGCCAAAGATTTATTCCTTGGCGTAGCAATTGTGAGTGATCCGAAGACAACCGTCAGGGTGGTGGGTCAATAAAACTTGGCCTTTGCACCTTACATCTTTTAGGAGATGTTATTCGTGGCTTCATACCCATGTGGGCTTTGTGTGTTATAGAGCCCCTGGACTACTAGGTCTAGAGGTACTGCAATTGACTTGTTGTGGCTTATGTGATTCTGGGCGATCGGCCGTACTGTTATGCTCTAGGGGGGGGGGGGGTTCTTGACGAAGAGCCTCCCCTTATTGCTTCCGGTGCGCGACCAGCTTCTTTGTTTTGAGGATCCCGCATTCTCTATTGGTATGCTTTGTCGTCCTTCTGGGGGTACCGTGAATTTCACATGGTTGATCCGGTGTGTGGCTTTGGTCGAGTAGGCTTGGGCTGTTCTTTGTCCATTTACCGGACTAAGAGTTCTCAGACTTGGCACCAACTTTCTTGTCTTGACGTTTATGACCTTTGTGTCGAGGCCTGAGGGTGCCTCTTCGTGTATGCTTCTTACTGTCTTGGACCGTAGTGATGTGTGGGCGTCTGGGTGCGTGCCTGAGATTTTCCTCCTCGAGTTGAGGTAGCCAGTTGTGTCATGTATGCCCTTTGCTAGGGCTGTCGGGTTCGTACTTTTCGGTGGCCAGTATCTTGGTCCACCTATCCACTAGCACGTCTTGGTCAGCGTTAAGCTGCTCTTGCTTCCTTTGCAGGCTCCTTGCCATGGCCACGAGCCTTCGCTTGAAGTGAACTTGTTCCACTGGGTCTTCAGGTACGCCGAATTCGTCATTGCCGAGGCTTACCTCGTCGTTGGAGGGGGGGTGTATAATTGTCCCTCTCCAAGTATCCCATCATGATCGGTCCGGCCTGCTTGAGGGTAGGCTGTCTAGGGCTGTATTCCTCTTTTGTACCATCACTACAAAAAAATACACTTCCGTGATGATACGTGTTTGTCACAGTAGGTCGCGTTTTTTGTCATCCATGTACATCCATGACAAATTTATGACAGAATCAAGATAGTCATACCTGTGCTGTCGTAGAAGTGTTCCGTGACATTACCAAAATTATCATCACGGAAGTGTCCACTTCCATGATGATAAATCGCGCATCACAGAAGTGCTTTCGTCAATGGTGACCGACACGTGGCATCCACCGTAATGGAACACCGTTAAGTAATCAGGTTGGGTTTTGGATCCGATAACCCGTTAACAGCCCCGACCAATGGGGATTTTCCACGTGTAAAATCATCATTGGCTGGAGGAGATGCGTGTCAGGTCCGCGCTGGCACAGGTGTCATTCATCCAATAGGCAAGACGCGCCTATGATATGATGACACGTGGACCGGCCCATCAAGTATAAATGGGACGGCCCAACTAAAGGCCCACAAGATTTTGCGGACCATAATGGGCCGGCCCAGCTAAAGGCCCACGAGATTTTGCGGACCATAATGGGTTGTCCCAGCTAACGGCCCACAAGATTTCGCGGGCCATAATGGGCCGGCCCAGGTAAAGGCCCACAAGATTTTTGTTTGCCATAACGGGCCGGCCCAGGTGAAGGCCCACAAGATTCTTGCGGATCATAATGGTCCGGCCCGGCTAAAGGCCCACGAGATTTCGCCGACATTAACGGGCCAGCCCAGCTGTAGGCCCACAAGAATTTGAGGGCCCTAGTAGGCCGACCCATTAACTGGCTGCCATGTTTTGGGCCAAATACTGGCCCATATTTGATCCGGTCCATTAATGGCCTGCCACGTTCTGGGCCTAATAGTGGCCCATATGAGATCCGGTCCGTTAAAAGCCTACCACGTTCTGGGCCAAGTTACGGCCCAGATCAGGTACGGCCCTTTAAGAGGCTATGGGCTCAATTATGGCCCATATCAGATTTGGCCCGTCAACTGGACACTATGCTTTTGGGCCCACTTGCTAGAGGCCCACTTAGTAATTCGACCTGACATTAGTTTTGGCCTCTTAAGGACCCGTTTAACATTTCGGCCCTATATTAATTTTGGCCTGTTAAATGCCCATCATATAGTTGGGCCTAACTACGGCCCGGTTTGCATCCGGCCTGCTCGTAGCTGATATCTGATTGGGCCAAACAAGGACCGAGACAATTTTGGCCTGTTAAAAGCTCGTGATTTGATTCACACAATCATGGGCCCAGGTTCATTTCGGGCTGCTGCCGGCCCGTTAGCTGTTCGCCACGTTTCAGGCCCAACCTACATCGTGATTGCATGACGGCCCGATTATGTACCGTAATTTTACGGTTTGGCCGGTTTACTGCGAAGACAGTAAAATAACTGCAGCATCGTGAATAAGAAAAAACCTAGACTATACAATAAAGAAATTACAGCATATTACATCCACTGGGCATCAAAGTTCGCCACTATGATAACAAAGCACAAGTAGACAACAGATTACATACACTGGGCATCAAAGATCGCCACCAGTGCAAATAAACACGCCGACAAAATAATATACAAAACCAGTAGCACTTCAATAGAGTTCAAGAAAGGTTAGCCCTGCTGGGGAGCTGCAGCGCAAGCAGCTGAGCTTGATGATGAGACTGCGCTTGTTCAACACTTAAATCTTCCTCACTTTGAAAGATAAACAAGCAGACAAATGACAAGTTTTGCACATAAAAGTATCAGTGCTGACAATTCATCACATTTCTTACTAACGAATAAAGTGACACAGTTTAAAATTGCATTAACACAATATGGTATTGTTCAGGTCAAGACATGGCAGGAAATGACATTGTGAAGGAGTTGGCAGCTTCACGACACCACTGGATTACAGATCAAGAACTCATAAGTATCAATGGTTAGTGTGCTGTCAATTTATCCCATTTCAGATTGGCAAATAAAGAGACGGTTTAAATAATACTCCCTCTGTCCGCAATTACTTGTCATCAAAATGGATGTGTCAAGAACTAAAATACATCTAGATGCATCCATTTCAATGACAAGTATTTTTGGACGGAGGGAGTAGTAGAATGATATGACATTGTTCATAGTTAAGACATTGCAGAATATGACATTGTGCTATAGTGGGTAGGTTCACCACACCACTGGATTACGGATGAAGAACAGAAGCATACATCCAGTGCAAAAGAAGATCAGTTGCTCTGTATACTTTAATTTACATGGTATGAATAAGGAACTTGGTTGTACAACTGAAAACTTAAATTGAGAAAGGACAAACTTTTGTTTATGAACTACTCCCTCCGTTCTAAAATAGATGACCCAACTTTATACTAACTTCAGTACAAAATTGGGTCATCTATTTTGGAACGGAGGGAGTACATAATAAACTTTAAACATGCAATTTGATGCAAACACCAAAAATAAACAGCTGTTGCAGTCATGCCTAACCAAATATATACAACAAAGTTTGAAGGCTTGAGATGGACAAACTTACATTATTGGTGAAGCAGGCTCTATAAAGGACTTGTCCATGCTGATGGGGGGGGCAATTCAAGAAGTTTACCACAGAATCTTCTTCATAAGCATTGCCTTTAATCTACATTTTGTTAAGAGTAAATATAGATGTGATAATGTATGAAAAAAATGGAGAATATTTAAGATAAGATGAAGAGTGATGCTACATAACCAAGTAGCTACAAATGTAAGTGCAGCGATACAGGCAAAAGGTACAGCCAAGAGCAATGCACATCTAAACTTCTTCAGTACCAACCTTATGGTAAGAGTTAATATAGATCTGATGTGTAGAAAATGGATGGCAAAGGAAAATAAGCTGCAGAGTAATGGTACATGAACAACTACCTGTCATTATAAGGACACTGATAAAGGACAGCATGTACTTACAAGAAAAATGCAGAGCTAAAAAAACATTGGCATTGGATATATTCTACACTAATGTAACCATTCATACATATCAGATAATTTGGAGCGAACAATTGATAAGCAAGCTATCATGCATACTGCTGTCACATAATGAACCAGGCACTACTAGGAAAAGGGCTATAGATAGGACTGATTCTAATGGCGCACCAGGTAAATAGTGCGCCACTACTATATACTAATGGCGCACCGGTTGCTCGTGCGCCATTAGTGTGGAAGACACTAATGGCGCACCGTGCTCACAGTGCGCCACTACTATTGATTTTTTTCCCATTTTTCCATACAAACTAATGGCGCAGGGTGACAAAGTGCGCCACTAGTAATGGCGCACGACCAAGATAGTGCACCATTAGTATATATTTTTTTTTACTTTTTTGCAAACCTACTAATGGCGCACTATGCCAAAGTGCGCCATTACTAGTTTAAACTACTAATGGCGCACTTTTCCATAGTGCGCCATTAGTATACATATGTTTTTTTTTACTTTTTTGCAAAAAGTACTAATGGTGCAACACCAGCCGGTGCGCCATTAGTAACCAGGGTTACTAATGGCGCATTTTGTGGTGGTGCGCCATTAGTAACCTGGGACCAACAAGATATTTTGGACAGCCCACCTACCCACTCACTTTCCCCACTTCATTCTCTCCACCTCCTCCTCCAAGCTTGTCTTGGTTGCCTCCTCCTCCTCACCTCATTTCCACCATAGATTCATCAAAATTAAGTGGTGAAATTACCTTTTTGATAGGTAAGTAAGGGGAAAGCTATCTTCATGATGTAGATCTACTTTTTTTCTCCCTAGCTCGCTCCAACAACGTGCACATGCACTTTTTGTGGAATAGCTAGATCTATGTATGTTTGTGGTGTTGCTTGTGTTTGTGGTGTTGCATATATGTTTTGTGTTTGCAGGTACCGGTATTTGAAATGCGATAGTTGCCAATATTTTGCCGGAATGTTGATTCATTTCCGTTTCGGCGAGAATTTTGGCAGTATGCATTTTTTTTGGTCCTATTTTTAGGGAAGGTCATGCCAAATTTTTTCTTGGTTCTAAAATATCGTTTTGCTCTACCCCGCAGGCGACCATGGTCCGCACGATGACCGAAGGCATCATGAATAGGTTTTTGAGCTCCACGAAGGCCGAGATGCTTCAAAAGAACGAGACGGAGATAAGATGTCCGTGTCGAAGATGCAAGCTGAAGAGCCTTATTGCGGACCCGGATTCCGGGCAGGTGCGGGACCACCTGATCTTGCGTGTTTTCATGGATGGCTATCGGTGGCAAGGTGATGAAGATGACTATGAAGTCGTTCATGGGGGTCGGGCAAGAAATGAGGAAGGGCAACAAGACAACCACCGCGGCGAGGGCGGGCGAGAAGACGAAGAATCTCCAGGACATGATCACGACGGTGATGATGTACACAATCATCATGTAGAAGATGTCGTACATGATGTTGAGGAAGATCAAGACGAAGGGCATGATCATGAAGATGAAGATGCCGGAGCAGACGACGATGGAGGCTGGGTGCAGGACCCTCATATTCAAGAGCTGCTTCGCAGGCAGACGGATAACGCAAGAGCTGCCGCCCGAGAGAAAGCCAAGCTGGATCAACTGGAGATAGACGCGGTTACTCCATTGTATGAAGGATGCAGGCCCGAGGATACCTGCCTGAAAGTAACGCTCATGGCTCTGGAGATGAAGGTAAAACACAAAATGACCGACGCATGCTTCGACGAGAACATGTCATTCTGGCACGAACGTCTTCCCAAGGGGAACAAGTGCCCGACCAGTTTCGAGGAGGCGAAGAATATCGTGTGTCCTTTGGATTTACCGCACGTGAAATACCATGTGTGCATGAACAATTGCATCATTTATCGGGACGAGCACGTGGAGTCTACCATATGTCCGGTGGGCGGCGTCACTCGATACAAGAAGAGGAAGAAAGCTCCTCGAAAATCAGTGTGGTACTTTCCGATCACTCCTCGTCTGCAGCGGTATTTCGTGGACCCTAAGGTAGCAAAGCTCCTGCGTTGGCATGCGGATAGGGAGGAGAAGAAGCGGGAAGATGACGGAAATGATCCGGAGATAAATAAAAAAGACAAGATGCTGAGTCACCCTAAGGATGCGAGCCAGTGGCAAGCGTTGAACTACGAATACCCAGAATTTGGGAAGGATCCAAGGAACATCCTGCTGGGCGCGAGCACTGATGGAGTCAATCTGTTTGGCAGCCAGAGAAGCACACATAGCACCTGGCCTGTGTTTGTGTGGATGTACAACCTTCCCCCCTGGTTGTGCATGAAGAGGAAGTACATTCACATGAGTATGCTAATTGAAGGGCCGAAACAACCAGGGAACGGCATCAATCTATATCTAGGGCTGCTGAAGGAGGAGCTAGACACGCTGTGGAAAACACCAGCCAATACGTGGGACGCCACAGAGAAAGAATATTTCCCTATGAGAGCCGCACTGCTCACAACGGTGCACGACTATCTCGGTTACGGATATCTCGCGGGGTAGGTAGTCCATGGATTTTCTGGATGTGTAAGGTGCATGGATGACACAACGTATCGCCAGCTAGATAGAGATCCCGAGTCTTCGAAAACCGTGTTCATGGGACATCGAAGGTGGCTTCTCGACGATGACCCGTGGAGGAAACGCAAGGATCTATTCGATGGTGAAACCGAACCCTGAAAACGCCTGTGTACGAGGAGCGGCGAGGAAATAGACGAGCTGTTGAAAAATTGGAAAGACTACCCACTACCGGGAAAGAAGCAAAAGGCGCCAGAGCTGGGAAAGAAGCGAAAGGCGCCAGAGCCGCTGCTGAAGGTATGGAAAACGAGGTCTATTTTCTGGGACTTGCCGTACTGGAAGATCCACCGTGTGCCTCACAGCCTTGATGTCATGCATATCACGAAGAACGTGTTCGAGAGTCCGCTTGGTACCCTACTCAACATGCCAGAGAGGACCAAAGATGGGCCGAAAGCAAGGGCAGACTTGAAATCAATGGGCATCAGGCAGGAGCTTCACACAAATGATAATGATGATGATGATGATGAGGCGAAGCAGGACACAGAAAGTCGTCGCAAAGGCAAAAAGGCCAAGAAGACCGAAAATGACTACCCTCTGCGTGCTTCAGTCTAAGTCAGGAGGAGATCGAGCAGTTTTTCACCTGCCTCATAGGAGTAAAACTTCCTTACGGTTACGCGGGGAAGATAAGCAGATACCTAGACCCAGCAAAGCAGAAGTTCAGCGGGATGAAGTCTCACGACTGTCACGTGCTGATGACGTAGATACTTCCAGTTGCAATCCGTGGGATCATGGATGCGCACGTCTGTGAAACGCTATTTGGCCTATGCAACTTTTTCGACGTCATCTCTCGGAAGTCGATTGGCCTGAGGCAACTCAGAAGGCTACAGGAAGAGATCATGGTGATACTATGCGAGCTTGAGATGTACTTCCCGCTCGCATTCTTTGATGTTATGGTGCTTCTGCTGGTCCATATCATGGAGGATATCATCCAGCTCGGGCCGACGTTCCTGCACAGCATGATGCCGTTCGAAAGGATGAATGGTGTCATCAACGGATACGTTCGGAACATGTCACGTCCAGAGGGAAGTATAGCCAGGGGCTTTCTGACCGAAGAGTGCATCTCCTACTACACGAATTATCTAGGCATCGAGAACCCCGTTGGTCTGCCCGTCAACAGGCACCTCGGCAGGCTCGCTGGATGGGGTCACCGTGAGGGTCGCCGTGAAATGCATGTCGACTTTGAGGGTCGACTTGCCGACTTTGAAAGAGCAAACCTAGTCGCGCTACAACACATAGACGTGGTCGATCCTTGGGTGGTAGAGCACAAAACCTTTATTGAGAAGACGTACAATGACCGAGGCCAACAGAGGACGGATGGAGATATACTCAAAGAGCACAACTCATGTTTCACGCATTGGTTCAAGCAGAAGCTTCTGTCGTACCCTTTACATGAAGATTCTTCCGCGGAAGAACAACTCATATTCGCCTTGTCACAGGGCGCCGAGCACAACCTGATGACCTATGAGGCGTACGATATCAACGGATACACATTCTACACCAAGGACAAGGACATGAAGAGTGATGGTTATCAGAACTCCGGGGTAACGATGGAATCCTACACCGGTAAGGACAAGGACAGATACTACGGAAGGATCGAGGAGATCTGGGAGCTGAGCTACGCTAGAGAGAAGGTGCCGATGTTCCGTGTCAGATGGGCCAAGAGCGTCCTAAAAGAAGACCGATATTTCACCACCATGGTTATACCCGAAGCCAAATCCAAGACCGCAGGCGCAAACGTCACCGCGAAAAATGAGCCATGGGTACTGGCTTCCCAAGTGGACCAATGCTTCTTCATTACCGACCCGCCAAAGCCCAGTCGTGTTGTCGTGAGGAGAGGCAAAAGGAAGATCATCGGAATGGATGGAGTAGCCAATGAGCAAGACTTCGACTAGTACGGCGACCCGAAGATCGAACATGACGACGACGATGAAGTAGCAGCACACACCACAAGAAGAAGCAGGACCACCCTACCTAAAGGACGTCCGTTCCACAGAAGAACTCCATTTGCAAAAAAGAAGGGCAAGAAGATTGTGAACAGATAGCTAGCTAAGATCGATTATATTTAAATCGTAGTCTTCATTTCTCGATTGTATTTCATGGGCACTTTTTGATATCATGAATATTTTTAAATTTCATGGGCACTTTTTGAATTCATGAGGACACTTGATCTTGATCCCCCTCCATCTCGATCTCGATTCCCCCTCCATCTCGATCTCGATCCCGGCACCCTCCCCCGCTCCACCGCCGCCGCCGATGATATTTTCAAGTAAGAAATTTGAACATATTTTCTAAAAAATCATTACTGTTTTTATAAAAAATATTAGTGTTATGATTTAAACAAGTTTGAACATATTTAAAAACAAATAAATATAAAAAATAGCAATTAAAATGCATAAAAAAATATTGGGGAGCCTGGGAATCGTACCCAGTACCTCCTGGTGTGTGTGCTGCATGCTGACCAGTCGGGCTAGTGGGTGGGTTCTGTTGTAGATAGGGTTAGGTTGTAGATATGGTTAGTGGGCTAGATTAAAACGAAATTCTAATGGCGCACCGAGGGGAGGTGTGCCATTAGAATAGTCGTACTTATGGCGCACGACTGGACGGTGCGCCATTAGAACCCTCCCCCTAACTTATCCTTCCTCATGTTGTCATATTGCACACATCTTGGAACTAGCAGAGTATGAGATCAGGGCATTGTGCAAATGCTTTGAAGTATCAATGAGTAGTATTTCTGCACATTCTCTGTTTGTATGTTCTGAAATGGCCATTTCAGTTTTGAATGCAACCCTCTATCTATCTTTCCATGAAAGAATGTTCTCATTTTGGCCATGAAGATGATATGAAGTCTCAACCTTTCCTTTGCATGAAATTTTTGGACCCCTTTTTCTGTGGGAAACAATTTTTGGTCTGTTGGTGGCCAGTTGGCTACAGTTTGCTGATCACTTCCAATGATGAAGTTTTGATCTAGTTTGTTGGTTGCTTGCTGATCTAGTTTGATGCAGTTGCTGATGATTTGCACAAAATTCAGTTAACAACAACATCAGTAAAATTCAGTTAATTAACTGAAGAAGAGAAGAGAGAATGTAGAGAGCAAGAGGAGTACTTGCATTAACTGAAACATTTTACTTTAAACTTGCAAAATTGCAGTACTCCCTAAAACTACTGCAAGCAAGAACTACTGTTGGAGGGCACTACTGTAGGGATATTCTCTGGTCTACTGAAACTTGCACTACTGCAATTTACTCCAGTGATACTATAGTTCTTTGCAAATTCTCTGCTCTACTCCACTGCATGCACTGCAATACACTACTCCACTGCATGCTTAATCAGTTAACAGAAAAAGGTACATAACAAGCAAATGTAAGAAAAGAAGAGAGGTTGTACTGCCAGTACATCATCAGGCAGTTCACTAGAGATTTTCAAGTTAGAAATACTCCCAGGGGTAGATGAAGAGAGAATATCATGAAGGAACAATTTAGTTTTAATTAATGGAAAAGTTGCATTTACTTGTAGTGAAAGGAACAATTTCAGGTAATTATAAATATTCAATAGCAGCAGAGGCAAGCAGTAGCAGTAGCAGTAGATGCCAACCTTTGATATGCATGCATGCATTCTTTGCTTGTTTTTATTCATTCTTGTAAACTGAACATGCTCATCTATCTATCTATCTATCTACCTGCTTAAGTATGTATGTATGCATTGTATTTTTATTTCCTTTGGAAAGTAAAGTTTATTTCCTGGCTGGCTGGCATGATGGCTCATGGATCCCTCAGGTGCAGCTACAGTTGGAGCTCAATCTGATCTCATCTGAAATGAATCTATAAATACAGAGTGTAGTTAGTTACAGAGTAGCAGAAATAGTTGCTGGATGCAGTTACTTGCATGGGCCTGGCTGATGAAGAAAAACTTTATATATATTCATATTGATGTTGACTCTATAAATCATACTTATTGGACATGTTTTATGTGTTCATCCATCAATTGATCACATTGATAAAGACCATTGTGTCTCCGACCATTTTGCAAAGGTCATGTCTCCGACCATCGTGTGGTGATGAATTTGCAGGTACCCCGAGAGGCCCTTGAGTTTGCCAGAATGTTGATTAACTTTCGTTCCGGCAAATTCGGGTACTCCATATGTCCTATTTTCAGCAAAGGTCATGCTGAAATTTTCCGTGAATTTTAGCATGACTTTGTTAAAAATAGGACATATGGGGTACTTGCGACTAATGCATGGACTGGGGTATCTTAGTACTTAGTTAAGTAGGATCAAATGCCCCGCCATTCTTGCTGCATTAAACCATAGGTGGCAATAGAGCCAAGTGATTAGTGCCAAGTGATTAGGCCCAACCTAGGGTGCCTCGGCTTAGGGTTTTAGGGTGCCTCAGCATCGACAAACCGTAAATGATAAAAGCTTAGCTTTTAGGATGCCTCGGTGTCGACAAACCCTAAATGATGAGACCATGATCTCGTTCCTTGACAATAACCAACTTTTTGACCAAACTATTTTCCTATTTAGAGCGAAACATGGCCAACAACGATGAGGCCGGCGGTTCGGGCGACAAGCAATTCTGGGAGCTGTCCCAAGAGATGGAGGAACAACCTCACTGCTATGAGGACGCCGCGGAAGACACCGATCCTGATTACACAACCCCTAGTGGCGTCGGGGATGACACCACTGATGGTGCCGCCGAGGATGCCACCACTGATGATGGCGGCGCACACACAGATGGCAGCCAACCGAAGAAGCAAAGGAAGGACCGGCGCCCGAATGCGCTCCGCACCCTCAAGGAGGAATTCACTCAAGTGGACTCCGACGGGAATCCAATGGAGCCCAAACATATAGTCAAGGGGTACTCGGTTCAGCTCGAGTGCATTCTTCGGAGCACCGTCTCAATCAACACCGAGAACCTTAGGCATAAGGACCGAGGGAATTTGCGCAACCTCCTCTTCACGAAGCTGCACGAACGATACAAGTTCCCCGCCAAATTTGAAAACACACGCCTCTCAGGGAATAAAGTGAACAGTGCCGCCCTCACGAATATGAGCACGGCCCTGTCAACTTGGAGAAGCACGGTGAAGAGAATGATTGATAAAGGTGATAGTTATGAGAAGATCAAGGCGAAATATCCTTTGATGAGCGAAGATGACTACAAGGAGTTCAAGATAAAGTGCGAGAGCAGTGCAACCTCCGAATCAAGTCAGTGGGGGAAAGAAATGCGGGAGTTGAACTTAGGGGAACACAAACTCGGTCCCGGCGGTTACAGAGTGGCGGAGCCTATATGGGACAAGGAGGACGCGGAGCGTGCCGAGCAAGGCCTACCGCCCCGCTTCAAGAAATACAGCGGTAACAAGCAGGCCAGGAACTATGTTAGGGCACGGTACAAGGAGGACCCGATAACAAAGGAGCTTACCACGGATCCGAAGACCAGGGCGCTTGAGCTTGTTCTGGTAAGGAATACACCCCCGCATAATTAGCTCCATATGGCTGCACTCTAATTAATCCCCAATATTTCTAAATGGTTCACATTCCTTTCGCAAGAAACTGAAAGCAGTAGCGCGGGGTCGTCTCAGAGCTCGCCTTTCGACACCCCTTTAAATAGGGCGTTGAACGTAATGAAAAGCAAGGATAAGCTCACTAAGCCGACGTCAGCTGGTCGTGTGGCCGGCAAAGGCTTGTCCACAAAATGGGGGTCATACTATACTACTGGTGTGCGGAAGGAGAAAAAGGCCAGCTCGGAAAGCCAGATGCGCAAGGTTGAAGCACTCAAGGCACAAGTGGCGCGGATTCCGGAGCTTGTCCAAGAGCAAGTGGAACAACAACTGGGAACGAAGCTCAACGCCATGGTGCCTACGTTGATTCATGGGCTGATGACGTGGATTGCGGGCGGCCAACAGGGGCCTCCCCCGGTTCCCAGCTTCACGGCCAGCAACTCGCACAGCACGCAGGCGACGCCATTGGTGTCTCCGGCGGAGGCGGTATTCGTGTCTCCGGCGCCGGCACGGGCATTGGAGCTTAATGCACCCGGGTGTACGCCGGCCGGCACCTCGCCAGCAAGCGCCCCCTCCGTCAGTTGCACGCCCGCCGTTGGCGGTGCCTCGACATTAGCCGAGCTCAACGGCATCACGGTAACTAAGCCTCTGGGCCAATGACTTCATCTCCTTGCCTTTGACTGGGCATCCCTGAAGCCCTGTACATGTTTTCGCAGGGCACCGCCGACGTTCCTTGCACTCTTCTGCAATTTGTGGGCGCCGAGTTGGTCGATGTCGCCAAGGGCAGAATCGTTGAACTGGGCAACCGCATGTTCCACGGTAATCCGATGCCACCCACAGCGTATAGGGTTGAAGTGGTTCGGGTGCTGCCAGGCTGCGACGAGCTGTTACCTCCGGTTCGACCCGCTGGGGCCGACGAAGAAGATGAGATGACCCTCAGCGCCTGCGTAAACTGGCCGCTGCTTTGGCCGAAGAGCCAGATTCGTTTGGGGGCGGGGGACACCACCCCACAGACAAGACCGCCAGTCGTGCCGGCGCCAAGCCATGTCAAGAACGCTGCAACGCTACCGGACCTACCGGACATCCCTATGTCGGACATCCCTATGGCACAGGATCCGGACAGCCCTATGGCACAGGATCTGGACGACGACGACAACGACGACGGTACATTTACCAAAGTCGATAAGTACTTTGCCGAACATGGGTACGCTGATGAGTTCTGCGGGCCTCTTTCTCAAGAACCCAACCAAGACAACCGCAATCTAGCTGGTACGGCGGAGAAATACAATTGCAATAGGCGTCGTCTGGCGTTTAGTTCTCAGGAGACGCCTCTAGCTCCCGCCTTCACCGAGCCTCAGATAGCTGAGGTGCGAAATATTATCAGCCCCAACACGCTCAAGAAGGCGGTCTATGAGCAGAACTCGGAACCATTACAGGAGATCAAGAAGAAGGGATGGAAACGAAAGACTAACAAGAGCGCCGGTGCAAGCCAGCCGGCACCGAGTTCGATCCGTGCTCAGGACGGGCCACCTTCACCTAAGGATATCTCGAGGAGGGTGCATGTGGTGGGTAGGGCGATACTACTGCCAAATATGCTGAATGCTGCAACCGGTGCTATGCGGAGTCTGCATGACAGTGTTCTTTCTTTGGAGAAGCGGTGTCTCAGAGAGAAGGATGTGGCATACCCGGTTTTCATGGCCAAGTTGCCAGAGGGTAAGGGCTTTGTGGATGGCGACATCGGGGGTACGATCGTCCTGCGGTTTGATGACATCTTTGCTATGTTTAACCTTCATCCGCTGCACTACACCTTCGTTCGGCTGTTTTCGCTGAGTATGGAGGTGCGGATCATTAGAGACAAGACCCCGGGCATCGTGATAGTCGACCCCTTCTACATGCGTGCCAAGCATTTGAGCAGCGCTGGGGACCGCCAAGTTGCGAGTTCACACCTCGAAGGCGTCATTCTGGCAAACCCAGATAAGGATAACTTCCTTGTGGCTTACTTTCCCGAGTAAGTCATCCCTTAACCGCCCCGTAACATATGATTTCTTAGATTTTGATCATTCTTTTTTTTCTAACATTCCGGGTTCTGTGTAGTGACACACATTGCACACTCATCCTCTTAAGCCCGAAATATTCCATGGCCACGTATTTCGACCCGAACCGTAACTCCAAGATAGACTACACAAATATGAAGAAAGTTCTTGATGATGTTCTCCCCGGCTACGCCAAATCTGGAGGCACCTTCACCAGGGCAGTTCGTATGTACGGCAAGCACACCTTCTCACACAATACGAAGTTCTGCTGCGTCAAGCAGTGGCCTGGCGGTCAGAAGGATGCCTACTACGCCCTCCATCACATGCGGGCGATCGTAAGGGACCATCATCACCTTCTGCTACCAGATAATCTTAAAGATTGGGCCACGAGCTTGTCGGCAATCCAGGACGCGGACCTCAGACAAGAATTCTTTCGCATCCAGTCGGAGTTTGCAAACATCATCCATCAAGATGTCCTTCATACCTTGGGGCAGTTCTTCCTTAGATATCAACCGTCCAACAGTGAGATAGATGGAACGCTACAAATGTAGGGTGACAACGACCGCGATTTCATGACCATCACGATAGACGACGGCTTCATCCACGCTCCTGTCCGATGAGTCGAGTCGAAAGTAGTGATGTGTAGTTCTGAAACATTGATTGGATCATGTTGTAATTAAACTTTAATGAATTCGTATGTCTCTTTCGTTTGGACAGTCGTTCAACTTAGATGTAATCAATGCTATTTATTAGTAGGACCATGAATCATGCTATTAATGTCTTGCTTTTCTCTTCCGATCCTTTTGTTGCATACTTACATATTGCTTATGTATTGTCTGTTGTTTGGCTTGTGCATTGAGATGCCGTCGTATGTCATGTACAAGGGTAAGGTTCCCGGAGTCTACGACGACTGGGAGGAGTGTCGGAGACAGGTTCACCGTTTCAGCGGTAACAGTTACAAAGGGTACACCACTAGGGCGGAGGCCGGATCTAGATATGCCCGCTATCTAGCGGGAGAGAGGAGGGAGCGTTGGAGGAACCAGATGAAGACCAGTTTGATCGCGATGATGCTCATCGTGATGACCACAACTCTCTTTTATGTGATGGTAGTTTAGATGATCGATATCGACTTCTAATGTGAAGATAAACTCGATACTCGCGGTCTTGAGACTTGTAATGTTTTATCTTTGTTCGGTCTTTTGAATTCGGAGACTAATATGATGAATTGTATTCGGAGACTAATCTTCTATTGTATGCGATGAATCTGATGTTGCTGTGTGCGGCTGTCTATATTCTGTCCAATAATATATTTTGTAACCTGTGCAAAAATCAGAAAAGCAAAAAAAAACCAAATATTCATACTAATGGCGCATCAAGGCAGAGTGCGCCATTAGTATGCCAACGGATACTAATGGCGCATCAAGGCAGAGTGTGCCATTAGTGTGACAAAGCACATGGTTACATATGGCCCCCCGGGAGGCATACTAATGGCGCATGGAGTTACATACTAACGGCACACTGCCAGGTGCGCCATTAGTATACCAGATACTAATGGCACACCAGTCGTGCGCCATTAGAAAAAATTCTAATGGCGTGCTACTAATGGCGCACCGGTAGTGCGCCATTAGTAGGCCTTTTCCTAGTAGTGAGGTATGTATGCAAGTACAGTGATACAGGACAACAGGTACTAGAAAGAGCAAAGCAGCGGGGAGCATATTTGCGATATCCTGTCGTTCTTTTCAAACCGGCATTCTTCTTCGAGCAGATTTCCTGCAAACAAGATCCGTAAGGCACATACGGAAAAGTAGAAGTTCAAATTGTCATGTGATTTCATAGACAATACCTCATCTTGGGAACGAGACCAGTGCATAACAATGTTTTTCCATTCAATGTCTTCTAAATTTAGCACAGGAGACTTCACCGGAAATTCGTTTATAGATTTGCCACCAAAGTGTGATTTCCTCAGGTAACACCGATACTGCTGCAATGCTTCCTTGAAAAGCACAAGCAAGCTTTGCTCGTCATGACTATCCAAATTGACCCTCGCCTAGTTACAACAATGTAATGTAAATCATTGATGTGTTCAATCAGCAGAAAACAGGAAAATAATAACCATGAATAATAGCACTTACATGTAAGTTGGACAGGAAGATGTGAAAATGGTGTTTGTCTTCACAATAATCTTCCCATGATCGGAATATATGCACGTAGTCCCTAACAACATTGAAAGCATTGTCTTTTAAACTGGGAATAAATGGAATGGGTCCCAATCTGCAGGAATTGGCCGTCTCTGCAGTTGGGTTAGGTCTTCGGCCGGTGGACTTGCTGTACTTTTTGCTGGAGTGTGATTTTTCTGTGGTACAGCTGGTGCTATGGCAAATGAAATCGGTATACCTTTTGCTGGAGTGCAGGTCCTGTGTGGTGGGCCTAGTGGTGTGGCCAGTGAAGTATGGGTATAGTCTGCTGTAGTCGGTCCTACGTTTTGTGTCACAGCTCTATCGAACATGGTAAAGAAGAGCAAGCAGATTTTGGATAATAAAATGTTGGTTGCGCAGTGCCCACACATGATGAACCAGAGCGCATTAAGAATGCAACTCCCAGCCGTCTCTCGACCATTTCAGTCGGTTGGATGAAGATCCTACGTCTCCTAACTCTTCTTCTTCCTCGTCTCTGATTCTTCCCATACAGAACACCGCACGGGCCGCCGGCCGGACCACCGGCCCCCACCGCCTGTGTTCCTCCACCACCCCCACCCCCACCCACGTCAAGTTTTCTTCGTTCGGAGAGACCCCACAACTACCCAAGCCCCTTGGATCGCACCGGCGAACTCCGGCGAGCTCTGAAAAATTGACTGACCCAATTTTGAAATTTAGTCTACTGTGATTTAACTAGTGTGGAATATAAAAGGGGAAAACCATATGCATTGGGAGTATAGTGTTGAGCGTGCCATGGCGGATCTGAAGGTGCAAACCGGACAAAGGTAACTTCGCAACCAAGACGAGAAATCAGAGTAAAGCAGTGGTGATCTATTTTCTTGCTGCGATAAATAAGTTGAGCATATACGAAAGAGTATCGCCTCTAGTGCGGCGCCGTGTACGCATCTGGTGAGAATTTGATGGTGCTGCGGTAGCAATGGCCGTCAGCAGCGTGGAAGCAGATCTAGGAGGGTAGACGGTGGCGGCGGGGTGCGGTGGACGAGACGGTCGTAGGAGTGGCACCGGCAAGGTGGACGACAGCAGGGATGAAGCAAGAGGACGGGATGCAAGGATCCTGGTCTGAAGGCGTGGATGAGAGAGGTCGATCTCTTGTAATGGACGGCGGCGTTGGGGTATCGGCTCTGGCATGGTGGAGGACGCCGGCGGTGGATGGGGTGGCGGACGGCGGCGGACGGAGGAGGGTGGGGTGGAGAGGGTGTTTTGGTGCCCACGGAGTACGAACGGGGAAAAGGGAGGTAGAGAGGAAGGGGGGAACCATGTATTCAGGGCGCGCTTGTCTCAAATGCGAGGAAATTTACAAACTTAGCCCCCGTTTCAAATTTCTACTACATCACAACAACATTAGTCGGTTGGGGATAGGACGGTAATCTCGCATACACCAAATATTTGCCGACGATTGTTTGTTTTTGGAGCCCACCGTGTATGAATATGAATCGGGGAGGGAGTCTATTTCGGCCGAGGGCACACTGTGTTTTGGCGCCCACCATGTATGAATCCGGGTGAGAGGCGGTTACGTCACGTTTGGGTGAAATTACAAACCTACCCCTATCGAAACCTATAGAAATCCAGCAGATAGGCTTTGCACAGCAGGGATAGGCAGTAGTGATTTCCATCTCGCAGATTTTGGTTTCGGGCGGTTACGGCGACTTTCCCCGCTTCGTTTGAGTTTTGCACAGTGCACGTTTACCGTGCCAACTCAATTCGAATCCCGTTTGTATTCTACTATTTTTTTTCGGGCGGGATCCATTTTCAATTGGAATTACATTCTATATACATCATTTTTTTACATATATACATTCAAAAGCACAACAAAGAATTCTGCTCCTTTATATGTATAATATGATTTACAAATACAACAATCTCGAAATCTTAAGGTTGAATTCAAAAAAAATTAACCAAATTATGTTCTAGTAAAATGTATGGATCAGTAATATCTACATATTAAATAACATAGATGTGCGTGAATTCATATGAGTATGCATGTTTGATAGATCAATTTTGGTTCGAGTATGGATTACATGTATCATCATCTCGAATTCAAATATTTGAATCCCTTTTTTGTTCACTCCTTTCACGCCCATCTCCCTCGCATGCATGCTCCTTCAGGTAGCCATCACTCTCTTTTCTCCAGCTCACCCGCACGCTCACTTCATGTTTCTCCTATCCTCACAAACATGGTCTCTCGACGTCTCCCTTGAGAAGTGTCACACTCTCCCTATCATTATACATTACACGGTTTTCATTACCTCTCACGTCTCTACTGTTCTCTGGTATCACTTGGTACCTAAGCTTTCTTTTTCACCGCCACACACACAGTCTCTACTCGTCTTTCACTTTGTCTTTCTCTCCATGGGATTCTCTCACAACACCCTATATGTCTCTACATATGACTCATACAACTAAAATTACTCTCTCTCTCTCTCTCCTTTAGACACAACATTTGTTGTGGTCTCCTTTTCGTCTCCATCCCAGACTGACACCTATCAGACAACTCCGACTACCGTCTCCTCTCTCTCTCTCACAGACACACACACACAACTCCTGCTTCCACCCTCCTTCCCGACTACCGTCTCTCTCTCACACACACAAAACTCTCGCTTTCGCACCCGACTCGTATTTCTCTCACAAGCATTTATCGACTAGCTAGCCTCTAGACAGGTTTATACACCCGCACACTCATGCTTCCACCATCGCATACATGTCTCTCTCTCGCTCCTTGTATCTATGTAGCTTCTTCTTCCCTTCTTGAGACACGCCCTCTCAATCGTGCACACACACACTATCGCCTCATTTTAAGCTGATACCTATCGCACACACACTACTTGTGTGTTTGTCACACACGCACTCCGTCCTCCTCCACTCTCCCTCTTTCTCACACACACATGGGCTTTTTGCAACAACTAGCAAGATGCCATGCATTGCACGGAACATCAAGATGCATTTGTATGAGTAGTTTATCTTGTGGGGGAAAAGGATGAACGAGGGAAGACCTTATTTGCAAATGTGGAGAGGGGTATGGGTATCTCTTTGCAAAATTGCCATAGTTTCCTTCCTATCCGTTAGATATAGATCGGACGGCCTATATTGCAGGATGGCAGGCACACGATCATCACCGACAATGCTTTTTATAAGAGTAGGGATAAAAAATAGAGTTGGTGATGATGGTGGGCCTGCCATCCTACAATGTAAGTCGTCCGATTTATATCTGACGGATAGGAAGGAAAATATGGCAATTTACCCACACTCTTCACCACATTTGCAGATAAGGCCTTCCCTCATTCATCCTTTTCTCCCACAAGATTTTGTTGTTCCGTGCAACGCACGGGCATCTTGCTAGTAAGAGTAGAAATTAGACATATACCACTTCTCGAATCTTGAAACCAACAACATGCCTCCCTTATCTCATCAAAACCGCCAAAGGAATATATTTTGAGTGAAACATAACATATTTTTAGTGATATATGTATTTCAAAACTAGACTTTTTTTTCTATCAAATCGGTGAATATGTATTAATCTACTTTGATCGTGTGGCAACGCATTGGCACATTGCTAGTAGTTATTATAATTTTTTGGACACCAGACAAACGGTGGAGTACATATACGAAGAGAAGAGGCGCGCACACGCAGTCGGCCTCTCACGGTCTCGCACACATGAGTGTTACGTAAAGGCGACGTTAACAAATAAACCCTAAAACCCTAGGTGCATGATTGCTGCATTCGCGGGTACCAGGTACGTGGTGGAGCACCTTTGTAGGAGTTGATGGTCGGGACCACAGGTGAACGACTTGGAGCGCCGTGGCTCGCCAGTTGCCACAGACCGAGTAGCCACGTTTAAAATATTGTTTTTTAGCGGGGTTAAGAGTTCCAATTTTAAATGGCACGTTATAAGTAGTAAGTAGTTTTTAGAATGATTGGTATGGAGCGAAAATGGAATTCATAGTACTATGTACCTCCTTGGCGTATGGTTGTATGGGTTTATGTTACGAGATGTTAAACCTGGTAGTTCTAGGGCAAATACTATGGTTTAGATTAGATGCTGGTTTTCAGTAATCGGAAGGGGAAACCCTTCTTTGATTAAAAAAACTACTACCTCCATTCTGGTTTACTAGTCCCCATCGTACTTTGGGTCAAATTTTGTCCACGAATTTTACTTGTAAAATGTGAATGGAAAACAAGATGTTGTTAATACCCAAACAAAAAAGGACTGGAGGGAGTGATTGCTCTGACACGGACGCGACCTCTCATAGCGCAGGAATTGAACCAACGCGTCAGCCAAGAGGGCCGCACTCGCTGCAGGCCCGGCTGAGCATGCCTCCTCGCCGCGTGCAACCAGCTTAAGACTGCCCCGCATGCCTTCCACGAGTCGGTAGGCATTTTAGGACACAAAAAATTACTAAAATATAATTAATTTACGCATGGTCTTGACTTGTTGTGCTCGCACTGGTAACAGGAACTAGTAGAGGTTTTTCTTTATTTATAACTCTCCTCACATTTTTTTGGCTTTGAAGTGAATCATGGTTGTGGACATTATGTATGAATGTGCAGATATCTGTGAACATGAGTTTGATGTGGAAGTTGGACTTGGAATGTCGGGCTTGCGCGTGAACTATACCATGTTCAATGCTTCGTGTGTTATTGTTTGGAAAGTAATTGCTGTTATTACATGACCCGAAAAAAACATTTTGTGCCACATCAGTAGATGCACAGACATCACAACAGGCATGCTGACTGGATAAACATTTGAACCTAGCTATTATGAAGGAAATTTTGTATTGACAACAATTTTAGATAGCAGGAGACGCCTAGCCTGCTTTGCCTCTGCTAGCTTATTTCTGGCTTCTTCCATCTCTTCTTTGGCTTGGGTGAAGAGAGCATCTGATTGCTCTTTTTGCTTCTTCAGAAACTCAGCTACATTCTCAAGGGCTGCTGCACGCTTTCTTTCAGCCTTTACTAATGCCACGAGGACACGAACAGCTGACGACTCCACCTGGCTTGTGTGTAATCCAACATCATCTGGGAATTTGCACCTTGTGTCTAATCCAACATCATTAGGGAACTGGCACCTTCTGTGTAATCCAGTCTCATTTTGGAAACATGATCTCGAGGTTGACCATACTTCCCTCCTTGCAGGAACTGCATCCTGACATGAAGTTACTTCATTTTTAGATCAATACTCAGAGAAACCTAGATCCATTTAGTAGAAGCCAGATAAACAGAACTCGGAGAAGTGAATTCAAAAGGAAAAGAAATATAAAAACAGACTACACGGTGAGAACACCCACTTCCTACATCAAGTTAAAAACAAAAGCATTAGGATGATTAAGACTCTTCTTATTACACATCGAAGAACACCACGCTTAAGAGAAACAGAAACTACAACATATACACATCGAAGAACACGAGGATAAATGAAAGTAATTGAAAGGGTGTTACTTACCAAAGCTCGTTTTATAGGTTTGGTGCAGCTCCTCTTTAACTAGCCACACTCCTTGAAGATGTCCCGAATATCCCGTGTTTGGTCTTCATTGCTCCTCTGCATGATCACACTCGTGGTTTCAAAATCTCAACATGGCAAGAAAAATACTACTAGTAATACTCACGCATCTTGTGGGCAACATTAAAGCACTCGTCTGCCATGTTAGAGCATCTCCAACAGAATCGCAACGTGCGGCGCTTTAAAAAAGCGTTTATAGTGCTGAGATCGAGAAGTAGATACTAGAGAGTAGAGTATAGTTCTCAGCATAGATAGATAAAAAAAGATAATTCAACTACTCCTCGTCGTCCGACTGCTCCTCGGTGATGTCCTCCTCCGACGTCTGACTGTAGGCGTGAAGATACCGATCATCATCGGATTCCCAGGGCGACGCTGCTCCTTGCCTCATGTTGAATTGAGCGTCCTCTTTTCGCCTACGCTTGTCCTCGCGATAGGCGGCTCGCTCTGCCCTCCTCTTATCCCTCTCCGCCCTCCTTTACGCGTAGAACTCGCGCTCGTTGATGATGTCCTGCTGGAAGTGTTGGCGCCACAGTGCAATGGCTTCCTCGTCCATCTCGGCGATGCCGAGATGGTGCTCCCGCCTCCGGCTGTCGCGACGATCCTCGTCGGTGCTAAGCCGCGGCCGAGGCGCGAGCTCCTGCGCCCGCTCCCGCGTCGGCACATTGGGGAAGTTCAATGTTCTATGAGGCCACCGGAGGCGCCACGCCACTGCATCGTACACGCGGCGGCCTCGATGGCGGTGTCGAAATTGCCGAGGCCGAGGCGCATCCCGTGGAACCGGATCTTGGCGGAGAAGCCACCGGAGGGGCGCGCGCGGACGCCGCGGTATCCCCAAGTTTCCCGGTGACGCGGCGGCATGGTGGCGCGGCAGTGGCGAGGCGAAAAAGAGCGGGGAGAGAGCGGTGGCGAGGCATAGAGCGGTGGCAAGGCACAGAGCGGTGGGAGGGCGTTGGATTTTATAAAGTGCGCCAGACGCCGAGGGTGTTGGATTTATAAAGCGCGCGCGTGATCCTTTCCCGACGTCTCTGCTATCTCTACTCTCTTCTCTATGGTTATATTTATTTTATATTTAACATTTAATATTTATCTCTACTTCCTTTACTGTCTACTTTTTTTCTCTATACTTTTTTTCTTGCAATATAGGCCGTCCGATTTATACCTGACAGATAGGAAGGAAACAAATGGGAATTTTGCAAAAAGAAACCCATACCCCTCTCCAAATTTGCAAATAAGGCCTTCCCTCGTTCATCCTTTTCTCCCACAAGATAAACTACTCATACAAATGCATCTTGATGCATGCAACGCATGGGCATCTTTCTATTTCTAAAAACCTTTCCATCATTTGCCACACTGCTGGTTGCAGATGAAAAACCTACCCAAGCACAACATGATATAGGAGCGATGCACAATTACAAGCTGATATTCTGTTGGACAATGGAAGCTATAACCAATTACTTTTACGGGAACAATAGCACCCAGGAAAATTGAAGGGTAGGTATGAACAAAATTGGAACTGCACATGTACTGCTAAGTGATTCAATACACACATTACTAATCGAGGAGGAGAACGATGGTCGCGGCGGCCTCTGTGAGTCATGGGCGGCAACGGGAGTCAGTTCATTGTCCACGACGGTGGTACTTCTGCGCTTGGCGTCGGCTTCCGGGAAGCAGATCCGAGACCGTGGAAGACGATGCCGGGGAAGAGGCTCCGTCTACAACAACGACGGTGGACCGGCTCCAGTGCGGCGTACGAGGTCGTCAATGACGCAGATGCGCTGCGGTGGACGAGTGCACGGAGGGGAGGAGCACGAATGCTGTGGTGCCGTGGAGAAGTCTATTTTGCGGTGGGGATAGAAAATGGGGAATATTCAGATGTACTACTCAGGGTGCCGGGGTGGGGCTGGCTGGGTAGGGTGAACCTGAAGTTACAAAAATAGCCCCCTACCAAGCGTCGTACGTAGGCCTGTTCTGAAGGCTATGATGGTAACTTCCCACTGCTCGAATTAGGGTCGCGGTAGATTTTCCTTCGGACCTCAAAATTTTGTGACATTGGACTCCCCGTGTGGCGTGTTGAGTGATTCGGCTAAGCAACTAGTGAGTAGTAGTAGTAAACTCTGCATATTAGGTTTGACCGAAGTCAAACTTCCTAAAGTTTGACCAAGTTTATATAAAAATATAAACATTTACCATAACAAATATATATGATGTGGAAGTACATTCAATAATGAATCTAATGGTATTTATTTGTTATTGTATATGTTAATATTTTTTGTTATAAGCTTTCTGAGAGTTTACAAAACTTGACTTTGACCAGTGCTAATACGCGGACTTAAATAAAAACGGAGGGAGTACACATTTGTTTTCTTGGTTTGTAGTGAACTAATCATTTGTTGAAATTGTGAAATAAATATATTAGGCTATTGACTTCGAATGTAATGGTCTATACAATTCAATAGTTACAATCATTGTCGAATCCCAAGATGTATACAAGGTCTATAGTACTTTACAACATGCTTAAACTCACATAATCCCAGTCAAATGAGAATCTAAATGCATTTCATAGTTATTACTTTGTAGGATGCAACAAAAACAACCAAAACTCTACATCTGCCATTATAGAAGCAACATTTTGACATATCCCATCGTGTGGATGAAACGTGCAGAGAGAGCTTTTAAAGATGGAGCAGATAGGGCGGGAAAGATTGTATGTATGTGGATGAGAGAGTAGGAGACAAACCTAACGAGACACATACACACACACACACACACACAGAGAGAGAGAAAGAGAGAGAGAAAGAGAGAGGAAGAAGTTAGGTCTGTGAGAAAGATGGAGACATGTAATATACGTGATTCTGTATACGTGGAAGGAGAAGAGACAACATGTTTGATGAGAGAGCTGGAAAAACATGGACGAGAGGGGAAGGATCTCATGGGTTGAGGGATTGACAATTTTGGGCGGGGGAGAGAGGGATTTGTAATTTTGTGCAAGAGAGAGAGAGGGTGGGGGGAGGAGTCAGTCAGCCGTCGTCACATCACCCTGCTTCCAAATGACCCCGCATTCTCTAGCGCGGTGTGGTCGCCGTCTTCGATCTGCTCGATGCCCTCTTTGAAGATTGAGGTGTTGTGCATGTTGGGGTGCAAAGCAGCACAGGGGAGAGTGGTCGCCGTATAACCTTGGATGGGGATGAATTGTGTGCTCGGGGGAGTGTGTGTGTGTGTTGTGCTACGTGCGTGTGTGTGTGTGTGTCAGATATTGAGCGAAAACAAACCTAAGGAGAGAAATGGGTATTCACGAAGAGATTGCGCGGGCCTTGAGGTGGGCAGGGGCCGAGTGAGGGTGTCAAAATGTGCGCGTTGATGCATATGTTGCATGCGATCGTGCGAGGGACAGACGAATCGAGAGAGATGGTTGTTGTGTTACGGATGCTCCTCTCTCTCTCTCTCTCTCTCTCCCTCTCTCTCTCTCTCTCTCTCACACACAAGTAAACTAGAAGTCCATTCTCTCATGTATACACAACGTATCGGCATCTGTCTATGTCTCACTCATGCCTGATCGTTTGCACATTCACACCTCTCTATGTCTGTATCACACGCACACCGTCTCCACATTGCCCTTCTGCCACAACACACATATGGACACAGACACACGTTCTCTCTCAGTCACACACACAAAATAAGTATTAAAAAAAACTAGGGCGCACCTAAAACGTCCAAATCCAAATAAACACAAACTGGAGCTAAATTCAAATATATGGAAATATTGCAGCGTCAAGAACTTTCCCAGGAAAAAAAAGTTGAGTAATATTCGAGGATTGTTTTCACACACACAAAAAGGTTCGGTGGATGTCCTTTGAGCGCGACACGGTGACGCACCGTTCGATCGACCGCGCGGCCGCGGTTCACGCGCTTGCACAGGATTCTGTATCGTGGCTGTGGTACTAACTTAAAAAAAAAGCGCTACCTAAGTCTAATGTTTACGTGTACTAGTATGTCTTTCTTTTAAGTTTGACCAACCTCATATAAAACTAAAGTAAGCTCCCGTACGTGCACTCATCAATATGCCGCCGCCGTTGCGCATGGCGGCGCCCGCCTGCTCCGGCCAATAATTTCTCGCCCATCACCGCTGTGTCGCCGCCATCCCTGTGCCATGAAGCCGAAGGCTCGCCCACTCACGTCGTCTGTAGTCCCTCCTCGCCATGCCGCCGCGCTGCCAAGCATGCGAGAAGCTGGTGGAGCCGTGTCTATGCACGCAGCATACGAAGAAGAGGACGAGTGCATGCTCTAGCTCGCCGGCGAGGAGGAACTAGCATGTCATTGTCATCTCCGCCCGCGCGGAAGAGGCACGCATGGTGACTGTCGCGGCGGAAGCCGGTCGCGTGCGCGTCTAGCCCGCAAACCGGGTGCGGACGCGGAATCTACCTTCGAGACCTTGAATACCAAGTGGATCTTGCAATCTGAAGGAGCAATTTGGGTCAGTCGACTCATGTGAGCCGTTTGATGCAACATGGATGGCTAGAAGGGCTTCTTCCACCTCTTCTGCCGTCTTCTTCCTTCGCTCCGTCGAACTTCTTTCACAAATCGACTGACCCAAATTATACTACTAGTAGGAACGTATTAATTACAGTGGGAACACGAAGGTACGAGCAGTAGTACCAACTGCAAGAAGAACAGTAGTAAGACATAGTACTAGTACTACTCTACGTACTAAACAGTTCAAATAACAAGAAAGAACATAAACATAGTTCTGCTGGGGCCTCAGCACAACACACCCTTGAAAATAAACTAAGCAACTAGTCAGCTTGACACTGCAGTAGAACCAGCATGAGCGACAGCACTGCCACCTACTCAGAGTCCGACTCCACATCCTCGACTTCTTCCTCGTCCCTCTTCCTCTTCCTCTTCCTCTTCGCCGACGCTTCTTTGCTTGAACCGGACACTGGGCTCTGCTTCTTCATCCAACCAATGTAGATATTTAAACAAAGGTAGGCATCCATTGCTGCGTATAGGATGTGATCTTCATCTAATGTCTTCGAATCCCATGCATGATGAAACTCGTGATGAGGTTTCTTCAGTTTAGCGTATGAAGGATCAATCATGGCTGCTGCCAGGGTCAGCATTGAAGGTTGAGAGGAGGACACCAGGCTTTCCTTCTGGAGATCGAAGGGCTAGCCTACAATGAGACCTATCAGACGCAGGACTTCTTTGTCATTCTTAAAGCCTACAGTAACAAATTTCACTCTTTTGTCCTTGAGGAAGTTCTTAAAATCTTGGCACTCAATATCGACATGGCATATGTGGTAGACCAAGCAAACATTATGTACGCAAACCTGGATCATGGCGGGCTTCTTCCTCTCTTCGTCCTTTAGATCCTTCTCTCGTCCCAGGACTGTGGTGTACTCAACATCTGGCCCAGCGACCCACTCATCCGTTGAACTATTGAACATGTGTAGGAAGCGAGCAAGCCATGCTTTCACCATTGCGGATCCACGTGTGTAGATGACGATAAACTGATCGCCGGTGATGGCTCCAACCTGGTACTCAGCGGCGACCATGGAGATTTGGGAGGCTATGGATTTTGGAGGAGGGTTAGGAGAAGTTGAACTGTTGTACCCCGCAAAAACTAGGAGCGAACTAATGTGAAAGGACGGGACGACTGGGAGCGAACTGTTGTGAGGTAGAAGACGAGGACGAGTAGGGCGTGCGAACGGTGTGGGGTTGATGGCTTACCCGGTGGATAAACGGCTGTAAGCCCCAAAAGAGTTCTCGAGAACTATGCGGGACCCACTAGATGTCATGTCTACTAGACCCATATCGTAGGCCTGACGGTATAGCTTCTGCCTGTTCGCACACCATGCCGGCGCGTGGATGTAACTTCACTTAATTCCGTCAACCGTCGCGCCTCCCATGACCTTCGCCTCCCTCGCGCGGTCGCGCCCTTTGAGACTTCGACCGGCTAAAAATGAGCAATTTTTTTGCCTACTCCGCATGCATGATACTCCCTCTGGTCGTTTTTACTCCCGTCAAACGTTTGCAAAGTGTTTGACCAAATATATACTTTTTTAAACACCACCTTATATTAATTAACCAGACACACCAGTACACTCATTCGATACAATATTCACCACACAGGGCGGTACGTTATTTACAAGAATACCATCTAATCTATTGTCAAAGCTATACATAGCGATTAAGTGTGCCACCTTATTGGCCGAACGGCTAATCTTTGACAATTGAAGATTGTTGATCAACTTCGAGATGCTCAACGCTTTCATCTTCAGGTCACGCATAGCAGACCTGTCATAGTCCCCCGATGCAAGAGACGCTACCACAAAAGCGCAACCAGTCTCTAAAATTACAGGATTATCAAGAGAAATACCTATGTAGAGACCGGCAATGCAAGCCCTAAGCTCCGCTTCCTCCACGCTTTGACAGGCATCAATGAAATCCCACGACCAAATTTATACTAAAAATATCAATATCTACAATAATGATTATAATGAGTATAAGAACAACGTTTTATAATGAGTGTAAAAATATTGATTTGACATTGTGAATGTTGATACTCCCTCCATCTAGGTGAGTAAGTCATCTTAGGCTATGCACTGTGACCAAGGAGGAGGGGAAAACGAGAGACATTAATGTTTATTTGCTAATTAAATAGTATTGCATGCAATGAACTAACCACTGCATGTCATGTTTGATAGTCTCAGGTCATTAAAAGCATGCACACCCTCATCTCTTATTGGTTGATATGTCAAGAAACAAGAAACAAGGTAGAAGTTAATGCACCGCGCCTACGTGTTTTGGGATTATTTGGTTTTCGTAAGATGACTTACACACCTAGCTATTAGAGTACCACTACCTCCCTTCTAGTTTAAAGGGCTCGACTCAAAAATTCCACCTACTCTTAGCAAGATAGTAGAGGCGGTGGAATAGTTTTTGAAGTCTGCAAAAGTACTCAACTAATGTTGTCGTTCTTCACAAAAAAATGTGTTTACCAATGCATGCATGAACACATGTTAGTCTAACCCCCCTCTCTTCTTTAATTCTTTGCCACATCAGCATGTTTGCTATTCCCGTGTGCATGATACCAGCTAAGATACCACCATGATGGCCAGCCTTAATCATCGCACGCAATAATTTAGTGCACCTTGAAATATGAACATGTGTGGGGCGTGTATGTTTTTAATGACTTGAGACTATACCTAGCCCGGCATGCAAGATGACTTATTATGCACCATTACCCATACCTGCAGGAAGCCCGTTTGTCTCCAAATCTTTTCCTCTCCACGTGTGGAAACAATATGCCTGCCAAACTCTCCTTCTCCCTCCGGCGGTCCCACCACTCCACCCCGTGTGAAAAAATCTGCATGCATGACTCTCCTCCCCCACGCTCGTCCAATC
This sequence comes from Triticum aestivum, assembly GCF_018294505.1. Taxonomy (NCBI): domain Eukaryota; kingdom Viridiplantae; phylum Streptophyta; class Magnoliopsida; order Poales; family Poaceae; genus Triticum; species Triticum aestivum. Next base: position 148,120 of record NW_025225099.1, on the reverse strand, counting down.
CGTTGTGACCAGCAATGTTTCCACCCCTTCGCTCCCCCGTAATTTACTCCAACAAATATGCCCATGTAGCTTTTACTTAACTTCAGGTGCATTGGGTCACTGACATACGGGCCCAGCAGTGTACTGGCCCACATGTCAGTGACGCAACTGGACTTGTAGTTAAGTGAGTGCAGCTCAGTCCATATCTTACGTAGGTGTGCCATTGCTCGCTATAAATACTGCGCCTGCTATCTCCTCCCCCTCACGTTCACGTTCATCGCTATCTCCTCCCCCTCCCTCTCACGTCGACCACCATGGCATCTCCCCTCCCAAGCCCTAGGAGCCCCTCGTTACACCGCGCGGACGGTCATGCGTCGCCTTTCTGTTCCTCGCCGCCACTAGTCGAGGAGGACGCATCGCCGTTCTGCTCCTCGCCGCTACGCGACGCGTCGCCGTTCTGTTCCTCGCTGCCACTAGTCGAGGAGGACCCGTTGGCGTTCCGCTCATCGCCGCGACGCGACGCATCACCGTTCCGTTCCTCGCCGCCACTAGTCGAGGAGGACGCATTGGTGTTCCGCTCCTCGCCGCGACGCATAGAGGTGGACGCGTCGGCGTTCTCAATCTTGCCGGCACGCGCGTCGGAGGACGCGTCGGCTCCCCGCTACGAGGAGAACGCTGCGCCGCCCGTTGGGCTCCCCAGCCTTGAGGAGCTTTGGAAAGAAATGGATGTCGCCTTGTGGGAGGCTTTGCCTCCAGCAGAGCGCGTCAAAATAGAGGCGGAGAAGAAGGCCGAGGAAGAGAAGCGCACCGTGCAACAAGCTTTCTGGGAGATCTATGTCGTGTCCGAGAGAGTCAAGCAATTGGTTCTTTGGCAGAAGGCTCGTGCGAGGGCCGTGAGGGTGGCGGAGGATGCCCGTGCCGATGCCCTGAGTGCAGTCGGGCCCAAGCGCCTCATCTACGCTTGGCGGTACGTGGACCGGGTGCACGCTTCCAGCCAGGAGGAGTACCTCTTGGCGCCGGATCACCACACCGGTGAGATCGCGCTCACCCGCCAGCAAGCCGCCAATCATCACCTCGCGAGTTGCGAGGCTGAGGAAGATGCGTTGTGTTGGCGCGCTGGGAAACGGCCGTGCACCAGGGCACTCGTGGCGTGCCGCAAGCGCTGCTGCGAGCGTCGTGGCTTTTAGGAGGAGTATAATTTTTGTTTTGTAAGGCGATCTCATTAGTTTTGGGACGCAAATGATAAATCCCGAACATTCTGGAATTTTTAGTGTCCTTAATTAAGTACGTAAAAGGGAAAGTTTGGAAACGTTGTGTATTATTACACATTTTGCAAGTACGTGCATATAGCACAAACTTTACTATATACTATCGGATTACACGTCTCTCTTGATATATGCTTGCAGACTGTGCTACTCCCTCCGTCCAGGTCAATAAGTCATCTTTGGTTGTGCACGGTGACCAAGAAGGAGGGAAGACTTGTACACCTAGACGGAGGGAGTACTACTATTACTTATGTACGTGCAAATGCACGTTTGAACATTATGATGCGGTTTTTGTAAAAGTAGAAAAACAACACTAGTCAAGCTTGTGAAACAATTCAATGCAAAACAAATGCAAAAATGCTCGTTTGATTGTTTACTTTTAGCTTCCTTCTCTGTGGTTATTTCTCTGTGCACCGTGACCAATGACGAGGAGAAAACGAGAAATGTTAATGTTTATTTGCTAATTAATAGTATTGCATGCAATGAACTAACCACTGCATGTCGTGTTTGATATCTCAAGTCATTAAAAGCATGCACACTCTTTATCTCTTATTGGTTGATATGTCAAGAAACAAGAAACGAGGTAGAAGTTAATGCACCGCGCCTAAGTGTTTTCGGATTATTTGGTTTTCGTAAGATGACTTACACACCTAGATGCACCGCGCCTAAGTGTTTTGAGTAACATTTTATCAGTTAAATCTTTGGTCAAAATTTAGCACAAATTACAATGGTGAGGAATAAACCATGATGGAGTAGTAGTTTAGAAGCCCAAATAAATGAGTGAGGCGCCTTATTGTTACTCTCCACTGTGACAAGTCTTGTGGGAAAAGCTGGGGAAGCCGCCAAAAGAACTGGCCCTAGGAGTAGTAGCTAGGGATCGAGTGTGGGAGATGAACCGGAGAAAGTAAATGTAGAGAGATGAAATGCAAAAAAGACGGAGGGATGTGATGGTTGCTTGTCCGTTTATTTTACCAGGCCATTTATTACTGGGAGTGGTTGGGTTTTGTGATATGACGGCTTTACTGCCGCTCCACGAGCGTGGTGAGAGGTGAGACTCCCGTGCAGCGCCGCCCTCTACACTTGTACTACATCGGTCGTGGTTTATTAGTCCCCCATTGAATTTGACTAAAGATTTAACTGACAAAATGTTAGTGCATGTCAACAAAAACTATATCGTTGGATTCGTATTTGAACATAGTTTTGTATGATATAATTTTAGGTGACATGCATCAGTATTTATCGTACTATATATAATGTTAGTTCAATTTTTGGTCGTACTAATCTATAGTAGTAAGGTGCCCGTGCGTTGCACCGAAGAGTGAAATGCATTGATCAGGGAGTTGTTTATTTTTACAAAGGATGTGGGGGTCATCTCATGTGTAACGGGTATTGATAGGTTTCTTCGGATATTATCTCATCTCTAGAGCTCACAAACATCCGGGTGAAATAGATAAAAAGGTATCTTTTGCAAACAAAAGCGTTGAACTGTTCTACCTGCATCCAAAACTTGTGAAGAAATAATACTTATTGTGCTTTGCAAGAAATGGTCTTTAAGAATTAGTTTTTGAGTATCGATTGTTCTACATGTTGGCTACAGATGACATGGCACTTTCTTATAGTCAACAGTTGGCTATACTATTAAGTAATATTAACCATGCCCTTATACACCTAGACGGAGGGATAAAATCAGGATGACTTGCAGAGGATATGTAAGAAATGGTTCATCGTAAGTCTTTCACAAGTACTGTAGTAAAAATTCATACATGGAAGATTCTAGACTAAACCATAAACAGATACACTTTTATTCATGCGCGATACTCCAATAGAGCAAGATCCTGCATGGAAGTCTCCACATGCTTAGACAGCAGATTACATTGAGCGAAGACTAATGATCAACATTTAACTTGATAATGCGTTTTTTTAGAAGAACAGGGAGGCTCCTCCCCGGTTCCATTATCAAATGAAACCCAAAGTGTCTTACATCAGCTCACTGAGAGGAGCAGTTCAAAGGAAGGACTGCGGCGAAAGCCACTCAAGTTTAACGACAAGCTTACAGAATCAAAAGCGGCAAAGACACGGGCCATAAGCGCCCACACACACGCTACATGTTTTCTAAGTGCACTTGATAATGTGTATGTCTAGGTGAACCTCCTTGGAGTCCCCGTGCACCGAGTCGGTGGGTAAAGGATAGAACAGATGCCATGGGTTTTCCAAGTCCACATTGGCGGGATAGTCCCAGCTCCTCAGATTCCAAGTCTGTCCGATGAGTCCGGTTTTGCCGCCCACGTGACCCGGAGGGGTAGTAACATTGACCTTGCACCCGTACATCTGCCTCGTGTCAGTGTCAGTGTCAGCGGCGACGCCCCTAACGCACGCTACAAAGACGGGGCGGCTGCCTACGCGGGCCTCGCCGGTGCCCACGATCAAGAGGAAGACGTTGCCGTCCTCCTCCGAGACTAGCAGGCGGCGGTGATCCTCCAGCGACTCTGGCATGGTGAACCGGTAGCACGTGTCGTACTTGATGTTCTCCGCCAAGGGCCAGCAGTGACGGCTGCACGCATCCGTGAGGTGATGCACCATGTCCGTCGGGGAGCCACAAAACGGCATCGGGCACTCATAGCAGTGGACGAAGGGCTCCTTGGAGGCATCGACCAGGCCGTCCATGAAACGGTAGTGGCTGTAGGGGACGTTGCGCCAGTTGAATATGTGAGCAAGTTACTACGAGATTTAATCCGAATAAGCAAAAAATAAATCATGACGGCTATAACAGAGATGAAACTAAACATGTGGACTAGCATAGTAGTAGGATACAAAGTAGAAACATGAATTCTACCATGATTTCGAACAGGAAGGACAGAAACACATACGGTGCAACGGGAGCAGCACCGTTGGCGTTGAGGTTCTCGCCCATGTCGTTGAGGAAGAGGTTGCCGAGGTTGGGGAAGAAGTCGTCATCGGTGAAGTCGTGGCTGCCAGCAGTCGCGAGAGTGCACTCCCCAGATTTCAACAGCGCCCGCCGAATGGAGCGCAGGAGGGAGTGGCTGTAGGGGACGTTGCGGCCGCCGAATGGAGCGCAGGAGTAGCACACGAAGCAGTAGATGGTGTCCTTACTAGTACTCCCTAGTCTCTATATATCTATATCTATATATATCTACTCTTATAGAAAACCGAGTTGGTGATGATGGTTTGCCTGCCATCTTGTAATATAGACCGTCCGATCTATATCTGACCGATATAAAGCCAACTATGACAATTTTACAAAAGATACCCGCACCTCTCTCCACATATACAGATAAGGCCTTACCTCATGCTCCTCCCTATGTCTCTATCTCTACAAGTACTTTTCTTATAACAGATCGAATAGTGCTGCGTCGTCCGCTGCACGCCCGGCTGAACACGCCTCCTTGCCTCCATCATCACCAACTGAGTCTTTTATAGGAGTAGGAGTAGAGAAAAAACCGAGTTGGTGATGATGGTGTGCCGTGCAATGCACGGGCATCTTGCTATTTTTTTGCATATAAGTCCAAACACCACATAGACACGGTCGTTGAGCACGGTTCGTAGTCGTTCCATGATCGGGTATCGAAGTTTGTAACTATTTTAGATTAGAATATACTACTCCTCCGGTGCTAGTAGTAGAGCAGAGTCCTACTCTACTACTCTACTCTAGCAAGCTAGGGCATAGTACTATAGTAGGTATTGTAGGGAGTACCAGTACTATGATCACTCAAGCAAGTTGTCTGGCATCGATATGACCCTACACTGCTGGTATGTGTCTCGTAAGTCAAGCGGTGTGCTGTAGTCATCATCACCTGTCCACTTCCCGCACCACATATTCGCTTCTCCATCTTTGTCCGCACATAATCTCGTCCAAGCTTCCATCCCCGCTAAGGCGCCTCCCCCCCCCTCGTCCGAAACCCAAGCACTAACAATGGCAAAACCAAGTAGCGTCCGCCGAAAGAGTGGCTGGAATTCGCTCCCCACAGAGGTAATCAAGCTCATTGTTTCGCGTGTGGACAATCTCAGTACCATGCCGCTCGTGGCGTGCTCGTCGGGGTTGCACCGTTTACTCAAAGCCCTCAGGCCAGAGCTTTTTAAGCCAGCTCCTTGCTTGCTGATGCCACCTGATCTTCAGAAACGGCGTGTCACACAGCATAATGATCGTAGGGTGGCGAGCATCAACCCCCTTCATTGCAATCCGATCCCCGTCAGCCTCAGCTACATTAACGGTATGTATTGGGTCGGCATGAACACGTCTTGGATGGTGCTCGTCGACGGTCACGGCAGCTGGATGCTCGTGGAGGTCTACACCCGGTGATTCATCCCCCTTCCTTCGATTAACACTGCACTGCTTTGGCACCGCGGCCCAGAATACTTGGAATCTTACAGTAGCCAACATGATACCAAGTTTGATTTGCTCAAGGTTGTAATCTGCCAAGTGCCCACAAGATCTGGGAATTATAAAGATTTCAGGCTAGTTGCGTTCTTCAACCGCGGTCTCGCCTATCTGACAGGTCACCGCAGTAAGTGGATAAATCTGCACGTCCATCGCAGGATCATACATCCTCCATGGTTTTCTGATGCCATTGAACATAAGGGCTTCATTTACGCTGTCGACTCCTTCTATGGCTGGACGTATTGTTGTCCTACTCCAGTCATCGCTACAAACGACTGTTATAGCAGTATGTTGCTTTCCTATGATATCATGATGGCTTGCTTATATTACTGTCAACATTTACTGAAAAGATGTTTATGCTCATAACATGCTGTTCTTAAGATTGACTAAATCAAGAGCCCTTTTTTATTTGACTCCAACTTGATATGATGTTGTAGGCCGCTTGGTGTCCCTACCCTTCCTAATCCCAGAACCTTTCAAAGAAAAGCGGCATGGCAGTTGCAGGTGGTTCCTAGCTCGATTACACGACAGTGAAAAATTGATGATCGTTCGCACGTACCGGACGTGTTGTTTCGTGGAATACAATCACAGTCACTGCAAGGTCTTTGAGTAGGATCCCAGCTTCTCTAGGCCTTCAGGATTTTTTGACTAGAGGCTGGTAAGTAGCCTTGGCACACGCTCTCTGTTTGTCGGACCGAATTATCCGATTAACTAGGAGATAACCGATGGCAAGGATCATGATGGCAGCGCCGTTTCGTTCATCAGGCAAAACTGTGTGTACACAGCATACCATGCGTCTCTGGATGCACCATACCCTGATATATGCCGCCACGCTCTGCAGCCCAAAGTAGGAGAGAGGGTCGCAAGTATCAGACTTCGACTTGCTGGCTGGAGTTTCCCCCGTTAGGCACCCATCTGGTTCAAGCCGTCAGCCAATCTCCACAGCTTAATAAATAGTAACGTCTAACTGAGCCAGTTAGTTAGATGCGTACACTTGGTGTAGTAGGATCTTTATTTAGTTTGATGCATACACTTGTTCTTTTTTGGTAGCCCTTTTGTAATGATGGCTGATGTTTGGTTTGGAAGAGAGAGCTGCGTCTTCACTCTTCTGGCTTGCTTACTGCTTCTGTTGCACCCCCAACCCTGGTTGCTGCTACTGTTCTTTTCAATGTACAATCAGTAGTATATTTCGTCTGTTGGTTGAATATAAATGTGTTGTTAGAACGACAAACACAATGTTTTGGAAGTCGTTGCATGGTTTGATCCTTTAGTGCCTCGTACCATACGTAGCTCTATTTTTTGTACGGAACACATTTTCCACTTGTTGATAACATGCAGCCCACTGATGAAGGCCCAATAGAGAAGCCCATAATTAACTGGAAGGGACGCTCTCACATGAATCCGTCCCAGGTACATGCTCATGGTCCCCTAAACATAAATAAGTAAATAAATAAATAAAGCTAAATGCTCATGCACCAGTTCTTTGGGAAAATAGGTAGCCCATTATTTCTTTTTGAAGAATACCCAAGCTAGGCCTATTTGTTTTCTCCGAATTACTGGGCTGCAAATCTTTCAAGACGAGCAAATGGGATATTAGTTTTTTTTTGAATTTTGTTCTTCACTGATATCTTATATGTATTTCATTGGATTTAACATGACATAGTACTAACTTATTTTTAAATTTGTTTTAGTATGGCTATTAATTTTTGGATTAAGAACATTTTGTTCCCCGGCAAAAATTTCCCACATATTTAGTTAATTTTTTGACCCTGGTACTGACCAGAAAATGACCGACAATCCTAAAAATGGAAAATGGGCTGCAATAAATTCCATATGAATTAGAAAATGAGTAAAAAATTTAAAAATAATAGCAAATGGGTTGTACACGCCACAGATTTCGAGGCTGACTTGTTTACGCAAGGCTTTGTTAGTGAACACACAATTCTAGCCGCCATGCTTCTTCAATCTCTGATCTTCCTGCTCCAGTCGCCTAAACTAGCGCCGGCGGGACTGCCTGCTCCCTCCTCTTGTGGCTCGCTGTGATGCTGCGCAGGCTTCCCCGGCCCACCCTACTCCCTCCGCTGGCCTGGCCGCACGCAATCAACTACCTCCTTATTACGTGAAAAAAATGATTCCTCCCACTGACATCTGGGGTGCACTGGTTGGGAGGCTGACCTGTGGCCCTACTACGTTGACACGTACACAGGGCTTGTCAACTTAGTCAACAAACAATTCTAGCAGCAGTAACCATTGGATTTGAATCGAACGGTCCTGCTGCTTCTTCAATCGCTGCTCTTCTTGCACCAGCCGCCCAAACCAACGCTGGGGAGACCGCCTGCTCCTGCCTCCAGTGGCCGGCTGTGCTGCCGTTGAGGCCTCATCGCCCCCTACTACTCCCACCGCTAGCCAGGCCCTGCGGCGACGTCAGCCTCACACCGCAGCCAAACCAGTGAACCCTCGTACTCCTCTCCGCGTGGGCATCCACTGCCGCATCTTCCCCGGCTCCGCATAGTCCCCTTCCTAGGCCTCGTCGTTGTCCACCGCCTTGGTGCTCTCGGCACGGCGTGGTCAATGTGGTCAACGACATTCCATCGGGAGAGTGTTGTACGTGTAGAGGCTGACAGCTGGGTCCACGACCACAACCCAGTTTTTTTGTGGTTTGCCAAGTAAGTCGCTTTGTCGGGCATGTTGGGATGCAAATCTTTCAAGACAAGGAGAGCTTTCATTCGGCTGGCCAAGAAAATGGCCCATCAGTAATGAGAAATGGGTTGTACATTTTTAAACACATCAAACTGGCAATTAGTTTCAAATATCTTTTTTTTCATTTAGAGATTTTAAATTACATTAATTTTTATGCGTGGAGAATTTGTTGGATTTTATATTGATATACATTTATTTTTAAAATCAGTTTGAATGTGAGTCGAAATTTCGGGATTAAAAACAGTTCGGACCGCATCAAAATATGCAAAATTTCGTATAAGTTTTAAACCGTGGCCACAATACGGGCTGTAATGCTAACAAAAAGAATATGGGCTACAAATAAACCTTAAGAATTAGCAAATGGGCTGTAAATTATTAAAAATAATGGCAGATGGGCTCTTTGTTGTTTTCCACAGATTTGAGGCTTTCCTAAAAAAAGGTTGATGCACAAGCAGTGACTGTTGGATGGCCATCCAACGGCCGTCGTGCTTCTTCAATCTCTGCTCTTCCTGCTCCAGCCGCTCAAACAAGCGCCAGCGGGACTGCCTGCTCCCTCCTCCCCGCGGCCGGCTCTGACAGCTCGGACCCACCAGTTATATCTTCATACGCAAGGAAGTGCCTCCTTATTACGCATAAATAAAATGAATACTCCCCCTGTTAGCTGGGACCCAGTATAGTGGCAGGCTGACTTGTGGGCCTACTAAGTTGACGGGGACGGAGGGCTTTGTCAACTTAGTCAATATGCACGATTCTAGCTCCAGTGACCGTACGATGTCCATCCAATGGCCGTAGTGCTTCTTCAACCTCTGGTCTTCTTGCTCCAGCCGCCCAAACCAGCGCCGGTCGTGCCTCGTGCTCCTGCCTCCCGTGGCCGGCTACGATGCGGCGGAGGCCTCACCGCCCCCTACTACTCCCACCGCTGGCCAGGCCATCCCTCTACTAACCCACACCCCCTGTTATTCTGCGGCGATGACAGCCTCACACCACAGCGAACCAGTGAACCCTCGTACTCCTCTACGCGTGGGCATCCACTGCTGCGTCTTCCCCGGCTCCGCGTCGTCCCCTTCCTAGGCCTCGCCGTCATCCACCGCCCTGGTGCTCTCGGCGTGGCGTGGTCAACATGGTGTAGGAACGGCTTCCATCGGACGTGGACTGTACGTGGAGAGGCTGACAACTGGGTCCACGGCTGCAGCAAGGAAGTGCCTCCTTATTACGTGCAAAATAATTATTCCTCCACCTGACAGCGGGGACCCACCGGACGGGCCACCATATTTCGTGAAAAAAACGTCTCCCCCCTGACTGCTGGGAACCACCAGCTACACCTTCGCAAGGAAGGAAGTGCGTCCAGGCAAAAAAAACGATTCGCCCCCCTAACTGCTGGGACCCACCAGCTACATCTTCGCACTCAAGGAAGTGCCTGATAGTCGGGACCCACCTGGTAGAAGTGTACGTAGAGTTGTCATTCTGATCGTGAACGTGTACGTACATATATACTGGTGGATGTAGAGGCGCACACGTGTCGTAGTAGAGGTGCGCACGTAGCATGTACACGTACGTACAACGGCGAGGTTGCAAGAAAGAAAATAGGGCCACGTACGTACATACGGGCAGGGTCTCTAATGCCTATCGCGCATACGTACATGGCTGGGTCGGAACGGAGAAACAACGTCGTCGTCGTGTTCATGGGGAGCCAACCGGCTGGGTCGGAACGGAATGTGTGGTCGTGTTCATCGGGAGGGCTTGGACGGAACAGGCGATGGAAACGAGGCCTGGCGTACCGCACAACGGAAGAAACGGCCTTGTGTTGGACCGGCCACGTTCGAAACGGGGTCCTGTTGATTGGGAGGGGCCTGGCATACCGCAAAACGGGGGAAACGGACCTCCTACGGTCGAAACGCGGGTCCTGTTGATCGGGAGGGGTGTGGCATACCGCAAAACGGACGAAACAGACTTGTGTTGTAGCGCTACAGTCAAAACGGGGGTCCTGTTCATCGGGAGGGGTGTGGCGTACCGCAAAACGGACGAAACGGACTTGTGTTGGAGCGCTACGATCTAAACAGGGGTCCTGTCATCGGGAGGGGTGTGGCGTACCACAAAACGGGACTCCACAGGATACTGTTCATCTCAACCGTCGACCTCCTCCAGCCTCCATGGGCTACCGTCGACCTCCTCCAGCCTCCACCGGCTCCTGTTCATCCAGCCTCCACCGCGCGCTACTCCACCGGCTACTATTCAACCACCCCTCCACGGGCACCCCTCCAACGTCTAGTGTTCATCCAGCCCTCCACACCACGGGGTCCTGTTCAACCACCCCTCCACCGTCTACTGTTCATCCAACCCTCCACACCATGGGTTCCTGTTCATCCAGAGGCAACGCCACCGCTCACTGTTCATCCAACCCTCCCCCCCTCGCGCAATGCTCACTGTTCATCCAATTGATTGGCTTCAGTTAGCAGCAGTAGCGAAGGAATCGCTCCATCGCGTTCAGTTAACAGCCATCGATCGATCCCCCGGGTTCAGTAACGCGTAGCCTGCAGTGCAATCGCTCGAGTTCAGTTAGGGCCCAACGCCTCGCTAGGGTTCAGTTAGAGCCAACGCCTGGCACACACACGCGTATCTGTACGAGAGAAACGTGCATCGCTCTCCCACCGTAACCGGCAACTCCCCAAAATTTTCCTACCCCTCGCTTCTACCACGGTTTTTTCCATCATGGACGGCCCAAAGAATGTCATGCAGCTGTGTCTCCGGCCCGCCCAGGACGAAAAGCCCATTTTCTGTCATGATTTTTTGTCATAGAAGTAGGAGCCCACCACATATATGATGATACCGGGTTTTGTCACAATTATCGTCATAGAAGTGTCATATGTATGACAGAAAAAAATTTCGTTCGGCCCAAAATGTCATGGATGTGTCTTTTTTTTATAGTGCATCCGGACTGCTTTTGTCTCTGCGGACGGTGTTGATGTTACGGGGCTTAGAGTGGTGCCGATAAGGCACATGCTTTTCTTTTCTCCCTGAGGGGTTATGATGTAGGGTGGAACCCTATGTGGACGATCTTTCACGTTTGGATTGGATCCTACGGGGATTCACGAAGAACACGCGGAAGCACAAAGGGAAAACACGGGGAAAACGAGAGAGAGAATCACTAAACCGACATAGAATCAATCACACGAGTGCTAGATCACCGACAACATAGAGTAACATATGATCCACAATCAACCAAGGTAAGGATACAAAGGAACAGTTCCTCTCCGTACGGAGGTCTTGATGGTCTTCCCTAGAAAGGGGTCTTGAATCCTCTTGGGGGATCTTCTCCGAAGAGATCCTGAGCTCCGAGGAGAAGTAACCAAGTGGATGAGCAAGGCTCTCACACAAAATATGAGCTAAACCTATGCTAACCCTCACTAGGAGGTGGGGGCATCCTATTTATAGTCTTAGTGCAAATGGAAGTCGAAGTGAAGGGATACAAGGGCTCCAGCCCGCAGGTATGGCCACTCAGGTGCCCGACGTCCGGAAGACATCGGACATCCGGAGGCTCGGGACGGTCCGAACATCCGGCCGGGCTCAGACGTCCGTAGATTCGGCTCTGTCTTGGTTGCGTTGGACGTCCGGAGAGGGTCGATCGTCCGAAGCTTCTGGATGGACTGGACGTCCGTAGGCTGTCGGTCGTCCGTAGTTTTGGCTCGGGTGCTTGTCGCCCTGTCGTCCGGGGTGTCTCGGACTTCCGTAGATTTGGTTCGGGTGGCCAGGTATCGGACGTCTGGAGGGCTCGGTCGTCCGTGTCCTGGGACTCATCGGACGTCCGGACTTGGTCGGTCGTCCGACGCCTGTAGCTTCCGCGGCAGCTCTTCTTGTCCATCATGCTTGGGGTCCTCGCCGTCTTGGCTCTTGTATGTAGTTGTTCCGTGGCTCGCTTCCAGGCACCTGATCACACACAGAGTTTCTGAATGAGGTAGTAGCCATGTCTCGCGAGTAGGAAGAGGGAGTTCGGAGAGGAGCGAGTTCACCTTATCTTCAATAGCCTTAGCTCGGGCTCGTGTCACGGGTCCAAGTGGTGTTGAGGGAGATGTAGGCACGTCCATTGGGATGAGCGAGGGATGCTCCGCATCATCTCCCCCCCCCCCCTTGTGAAAGATCCGACCTCGGATTGAAATTCTCATCACCATGGTACAGGGAGAGATCGGAGACATTGAAGATGTCGCTCATGTTGTACTTGTCGCGTGGGAGATCGATCTTGTAAGCATTGTTGTTGTAGCGTGCTAGCACCTTGAAAGGTCCGTCGGCTCGAGGGAGAAGCTTGGACTTGCGTTTGTTGGGGAAGTGGTCCTTGCAAAGCTGTAGCCAACTAGGTCTCCAATGTTGAATATCATGGGGTGCTTGTTGACGTTGAGCTTGGTCGCGAGGCATTGTACCTTGCGCTCGATGGTGTGCCTTGTATCTTCATGCATCTTCTTGATGTAGCTTGCACGGGCACTTGCGTCGAGGTTGGTGCGCTCTTGTAGAGGAAGAGGGAGAATGTCCAATGGGGACAATGGGTTGAAGCCGTAGACGACCTCAAAGGGGGACTTGCCGGTTGTCGAATGTCTTGCACGGTTGTAGGCGTACTCGGCGATGGGTAGGCACACTTCCCACTCCTTGATGTTCCTCTTGATCAACACGCGAAGTAGAGTGGAGAGTGTACGGTTCGTCACCTCCGTTTGGCCGCCGGTTGGAGGATGATATGCCGAAGAGAACAATAGCTTGATGCCAAGCTTGGCGCATAGGGTCTTCCAAAAGTAACTCAAGAACTTGACGTCGCGGTCCGAGACAATTGTCTTTGGCACTCCATGAAGTCGCAAGATTTCCCTACAAAATAGATTGGCAATATGTGAAGCATCGTCTATCTTGTTGCAAGGAATGAAATGTGCCATCTTAGAAAATCTGTCCACAACAACAAAGACAGAATCCTTGCCATTTTGAGTTCTAGGCAAAGCAAGTATAAAATCCATGCTAATGTCTTCCCAAGGTTGATAAGGAATAGGAAGTGGCATGTAAAGACCATGGGATTGAGCTTTAGACTTAGCTTTGCGACATGTAGAGCACCGGTTGGTGAAGCGTGAGATGTCACGGAACATCTTGGGCCAAAAGTAGTTCTTGGAGAGCGTGGTGAATGTCTTGTCGCGTCCAAAGTGTCCCATGAGTCCGCCTCCATGAACCTCTTGCAGAAGGAGTAAATGAAGAGAAGACTCGGGAATGCAAAGTTTGTTAGCTCTCATAAGATAATCATCCTTTATGTAGTATCGTTCCCAAGACGTGTGCGTCAAACACTTAGCATAAGGAGTAGCAAAACAAGGATCATGCTCATACAAGTCTTTTATATGCTCAAAACCAATAACATTCAACTCAAGTTGAGTGACAAGTGTGCATATGCATGAAAGTGCATCCGCAACAACATTTTCTTTACCCTTAATGTACTTGATCACATATGGGGAAGATTCAATAAATTCACTCCATTTGGCATGACGCTTGTTCAACTTAGTTTGTCCTTTTAAGTACTTAAGCGTTTCATGATCGGTATGGGTGACAAATTCATGAGGTCTAAGGTAATGTTCCCAAACATGTAGCACACGCACTAAAGCATACAATTCTTTGTCATAGATGGGATAGTTAAGTTGAGCACCGTAGAGTTTTTCACTAAAATAAGCAATGGCTCGTTTTTCTTGCATCCAGACTCTGCCAATTCCGGTACCACTTGCATCACAATGAACCTCAAAAGTTTTCTCAAAGTTGGGCAAAGCAAGAACCGGAGCATGAGTAAGCAAAGACTTGAGCTCATCAAAAGCGGTGGATTGCAAAGATACCCAAACAAAAGGTGCATTATTCTTACTCAAGGCATGCAAAGGAGCGGCAATTGTGCTAAAGTTTTTCACAAAGCAGCGATAGAATCCTGTAAGGCTAAGAAAACTACACACTTGTTGCAAATTGGCGGGTTGGGGCCAAGTTTTAATTGCTTTAATCTTAGTTTCATCAACATGGACACCCTTGGAAGAGACAACAAAACCCAAGAAAACCACTTTGTCAACGCCAAAACTGCATTTTTTCAAGTTCGCATAAAGGCTTTCCTTGCGGAGGGTTTGCAACACAGATTTAACATGATTAATGTGCTCTTTCATGGTTTTGCTAAACACAAGGATATCATCAAATTAAACCACAACGAAGACTCCAATGTAAGGTCTCAGCACATGATGCATAAGACGCACAAAAGTTTCGGGTGCTTCCGACAAACCCATAGGCATCACTAACCACTCATATAAGCCAAATTTTGTTTTGAAAGCGGTTTTCCATTCATCACCTTCTTGAATGCGGATTTGATAATAGCCACTTTTAAGATCAATTTTTGAGAAAAAGTTGGCTCCACTAAGTTCATCAAGCATATCATCTAAGCGAGGAATGGGATGCCTATATCGAACGGTAATGACATTTATGGATTTGCAATCGGAACACAAGCGGGAACTTCCATCGGGTTTAGGCACAAGTATAATGGGAACAGCGCAAGGGCTTCAGCTTTCACGTACATGACCGTTGTCGATGAGTTGTTGTACTTGCCGTTGAATCTCCTTTGTTTCTTTGGGATTGACACGGTATGGAGCTTTGTTTGGAAGTGGCGCTCCGGGGATGAGGTCGATTCGATGCTCAATGCCTCGTAGTGGCAGTAGACCCGGAGGTAGCTCATCGGGGAAAACATCTTTGAATTCCTGCAAAAGAGATTGAAACACTAAAGGTAACTCGTGAGAGGTGTTAGTTGTTGGCTCTCCATCTTTGCACACAAGGACGAAGTGCATCACACTCGATGGGTTCTCACACACTTCTCTTATCTCACTTTTGGTGGCAAATAGGATGAGGTTTTTCTCTCTAGGCAAAGAGGCGCTCAAGTTTGGCTTCTGGCTCTCACTCACTTTTGGGTGTGTCACTTTTTCACTCTTCTCTCCATGATTGGTGGCTTGCTTGTCGGCTATCACTTGACTAGGAGACATAGGTCGTAGGACATATTCCTTTCCTTTCATTTTGAAGATATAGTGATTGGTACGCCCATTGTGGATGACACCACGGTCGAATTGCCATGGTCGACCAAGAAGGAGGTGGCAAACGGTCATTGGGACCACATCACACTCCAAAGTGTCTTCATAAGCACCATATTTGAAGGAGACTTGGACCGTATGCTCGACTCGTATAGTGCCGGAGTCACTTAGCCATTGAACTTTGTAGGGGTGCGGGTGCTTCCTCTTGACCAATTGAAGCTTGGAACATAGTTCTTCACTTGCCAAGTTGTGGCAACTACCTCCATCGATGATGACCTTGACAGACCTTCCATTGATGCCGGCCTTAGTGTGGAAGATGTGGCATCGTTGGTCTTCTTCTTGTTGATGTTGAAGTGTCAAGACTTTGGAGACAACGAGAGCGGGGCTCTAATCCTCATCACAAAAGACTTGATCATCTTCATCCTCGTTCACGCGCCGGTGCATGGCCATTTGCGCCGGTAAATGAAGCTCCGAGGAGAAGTAACCAAGTGGATGAGCAAGGCTCTCACACAAAATATGAGCTAAACCTATGCTAACCCTCGCTAGGAGGTGGGGGCATCCTATTTATAGTCTTAGTGCAAATGGAAGTCGAAGTGAAGGGATACAAGGGCTCCAGCCCGCAGGTGCGGTCACTCAGGTGCCGGACGTCCGGAAGACATCGGACGTCCGGAGGCTCGGGACGGTCCGGACATCCGGCCGGGCTCGGACGTCCGTAGATTCGGCTCTGTCTTGGATGCGTCGGACGTCCCGAGAGGGTCAGTCGTCCGGAGCTTCTGGATGGACCGGACGTCCATACGCTCTCGGTCGTCCTTAGTTTTTGCTCGGGTGCTTATCGCTCGGTTGTCCGAGGCGTCTTGGACTTCCGTAGATTTGGTTCGGGTGGCCAGGTACCGGACGTCCGGAGGGCTCGGTCGTCCGTGTCCTGGGACTCGTCGGACGTCCATACTTGGTCGGTCGTCCGACGCCTGTAGCTTTCGCGGCAGCTCTTCTTGTCCATCATGCTTGGGGTCCGCGCCGTCTTGGCTCTTGTATGTAGCTGTTCTGTGGCTCGCTTCCAGGCACCTGATCACACACAGAGTTTACGAATGAGGTAGTAGCCATGTCTCGCGAGTAGGAAGAGGGAGTTCGGAGAGGAGCGAGTTCACCTTATCTTCAATAGCCTTAGCTCAGGCTCGTGTCATGGGTCCAAGTGGTGTTGAGGGAGATGTAGGCACGTCCATTCGGATGAGCGAGGGATGTTCCGCATTAGGTTATCCTTCGTTGCCTCGCCGCTACTGGTTTCCTTTGGAGTTCCCACCATATATATATCATTTGAGGAGGTGGCCGCCCACCGCCCTGTGGGCGGTGGTCCCTGTAGTTCTCCTGCATCGTCGTCCCATACCGTCGATGTCTTCGGAGTCAAAGTCAAGCACGTCGGTTAAATCATCGATCGTGGAAATGAAGTGGGTGGTGGGTGGGCAACAAATTCCGTCTTCGTCCGCTTCCCACTCAAGCCGAACATTGTTCGGCCCAGAGTCTCCTGACAAAGAGAGAGACTTCAATAAGTTCAGCATGTCGCCAAAGGGCGAGTGCTGAAAGACGTCCGCCGTGGTGAGCTCCATTACCGGAGCCCAACCAGGCTCGGTGGGCCCAGGAACGCGTGGGCTGGAACCTACATCCGGATATGAATCCGGGGGTCCGGAGTCACAAGCTTCCTTAGAAGTGAGGCCCGTGTTCGGCTCCATCACCGGTGGGGGTACTGAAAGTGCTAGTTATCGACTAGACGGGGGTGAATAGGCAATTTTTATCAAAGTCTTCAAAATGTGGAAGTTTCGAAGACAAACAATAGAAATGACCTAATTAATATGCAGCGGAAAATAAACTACAACAAGCAAGCCATAGTCAAGTATGCAATAATGTGAAAGTACAAAGACTAATAGCAACTTGGTAGTAAGGATCAGGATGGAAGATAGTATGAAGCCAATCAACAATAACAGTCAAGCAATGAAGTCAAACAGATATGACAAACAGGCAATGACTTCACGAAGACAAACTTAAGGTAAAGGGAGTTAGAGGATAGAACCAGTCACTTGTTGAAGACACAGGACTTGTTGGACCAGTTCCAGTTGTTGTGACAACTGTACATCTGGTTAGGGAGGCTGAGATTCAACTCAGAAGACCGCGTCTTCACCTTATTCCCCTTGAGCTAAGGACACACAGTCCTCACACAATCACTCTGGTAAGTCTTCAAGGTAGACTTCCAAACCTTCACAGACTTCGTTCACCGGCGATCCACAATGACTCTTGGATGCTCAGAACGCGACGCCTAACCGGCTGGAGGATACACAGTCCTCAAGTGTAATAAGTCTTCAGGTCACACATATAGAAAGACTTCAGTGATGCCTCACACTCTTTGGCTCTGGGTGTTTGGGCTTTGTCCTCGCAAGGATTTCTCTCTCTCAAAGGCTTCGAGGTGGGTTGCTCTCAAATGACAAAAGCCGTAAACTAACTCTGAGCAGCCACCAATTTATGGTGTAGGGGGTGGGCTATTTATAGCCACAAGGCAACCCGACCTAATATGTCCAAAATGACCCTGGGTCACTAAGGAACTGACACGTGTTCCAACGGTCAGATTTCAAACACACACGACAACTTTACTTGGGCTACAAGCAAAGCTGACTCATCCAGCTCTGGATAAGATTTGCTCTCATTTTCTTCGCTCGAAGACATAGGATTTGGGTTGAGCATCACTTCAGTCAATCTAACTTTGTTCACTTGGACCCCACTTAACACTACGGTGGTTCCTATGACTCAACAAAGAAGAAAAGGAAACAACGAAACAACACAGTCTTCGCGCTCCATAGTCTTCACTCATTGTCTTCTCATGTCATAGTCTTCAATGTGAATATCTTCACATACCACCATTGTCGTCAATGTCTTCATACATTTTTAGGGGTCATCTCCGGTAGGTAAACTGAATCCATGAGGGACACTACCTGCGTTATCCTGCAATTCTTACAAACGCATTAGTCCCTCAACCAACTTTGTCGTTAATACTCCAAAACCAACTAGTGGTGGCACTAGATGCACTTACAATCTCCCCCTTTATGGTGATTGATACCACTAGGCTAAATATAAAGCAGCCACCCACATGTACCTGCTTGAAGACTATCAAACTCATATGCTTCTCCCCCTTTTGTCAGTAATGACCAAAAAGGTTTGAAGACATAGAGCATCTACTCGTCCTCATGAGGAGTAGGTGAAGCAGCAGGGTTGTCGTTGTTGGTTGGCGGTGCAGACGAACTTGGTGCAGTGTCGATGCGTGCAGAAGTAGGGGGTGGTGAAGTAGCATCGTCTTCATCATCGATCACGTTGGCACTCATAGTTGCCGCGGAGGAAGAATAGTAAGAGTCTTCAAGGGATGGAGTTCGACGTAGGACAGCATTCCATGGAGGAGTGGAGTCAAACTTGAATCTTTCAGTAAGGCCATCGTCTTGAAGATCTGCTTCAGCACTGAGTAATGTCAAACTCTTCCATGATCGCCGACAGGTTTCGTGAGTGATAAATGCATTCTTGTTGGCAAGATTTCGAATGCGATTTACGTCCACCAAGAGGCTTTGCATCTGTCGCTTGAGCCAAAATTGATACTTGTCTTGTTTCTGATGCAGTGCCACAAGAAGTTCTCGGTCATTTAGGACCCGAGAGTGCTTCTTTGGCCTTTGAGCAATTGTTCTCTCAGTAGCTTCAGTTGGTGCATGATGAGGCAGACGAGTGTTTCCAGCCATCGGATAGACACAAGTTACAGCTTGGACTCCTTCCATAGGCTGAGTGAAGCTTTGATGATCAGCATTTTGAAGACAAAGAGGCTTCTTGGCAGGCTCAGGGTATATGGCTTCAACTGACATATCAACCTCTGGTAGAAAGATCACATGATTGCGAGCAGAGGGCTGATAGTTGATAGCAGAGTGTAGCTTGATGAGGCGCATGACCCATGGAGCATAGAATTTCAGACCAAAAAGGTCAGATCCAGATGCGGCCAGTTGCCAGAGGAAGAAATCTTGTGCATTTAAGCTGATGCCATTGAGGATGTAAAAGACCAATGTCTTCATTGCTCCTTCAAGTTTTGCAGCTGATGAATGCCCTTTGATTGGCCATAGAGTCCACCTGATGATGTGATATATTGTGTGCGGAAGATACTCAAGGTCATCAACAAACAACTCCTTGGGTATTCAGCATCACGTGGCAATGGCTTCATCATGCTCAACATCTAGCTCATGTTGGGTTCTGGCTTATGGAAGATGCTCTCCAGTGCATTGCGGTGGTTTTGACAACCAGGTTCGTACAGCTCTCCGAGAGTGGATAACCCTGTAAGCTCAATGATGTCAAGAGCTTTGGCTTCTTGATGAACATTTCCTGTCATCCACTCAAGAACCCATGTTTTTGTATCCCTGTTGTAGCCGCGAATGTGGAGGGTAGCATAGAATTGAAGCAGAAGTTCCTCATTCCAATGTTCTTTGTCTGTCACAAAGCTGAGTAGACCAGCATCACAAAAGCAGTCAAGTGCTTCTTCTAAGCATGGCAGTCCAGCAATGGCTTCAGTGTCGAGGCGCATATGAGGGAAAATGCGCCCTTGATCATACAGAACGCAGGAGTAATAGCTTCGTTGCTGATGACTCTAGAAATGATCAGATGATATTCTTGGCCTTGAGTAGGGGTTCTTTCAGCTGTCAAAGAAGGTGTTGTGGATTTTGAAGCCATTTGCATTGAAGGACCCTGCAGATGTGGCAGTACCTGGAAACCTTGGCAGTCTTGGCTTTGGTTTCTGGACCTGAGGCCTATGCTCAATGTGATAATCAAACTGAGGACCAGAGACATGAGGCGGAGGGACCAGAACGGGCCATCTTACTGTGATTAGCTCATCATGGTTGTATGCTTGCTCAATTGTATAGGGCCTTGGTGGGAGAACATGAGTAGTGGCAACAACAGTGGCTTCAGGCTGCACAACAGAAGCTTCAGGAGCAGTTGCAGCATTGACTTCTAGCATGTTGCTTGGTGTAGGCTCCACATTAGCTTCGGCCATGACTACGTCATTGGCTTCATTTGTGTTGGTGGTGGCAGACTCAATGTTTTCAACCTCCACTTGTTGAGTTGGAGGGTCTGGCACAGACACGTTCACTTCAGGAACAACTTCTTCAGTGATGGGGGGAGTAGGGACACGTTCTTCTTGATGTTCATCATCGGCTGATGCAGCAGGATTGTCTTCAGCAGCTTGGGCTTCAGACACGGAGACATTCATAGTTGGAGTGGCTTCTGAAAACACTTGACGTGCAATAGGTTGGTGGTCCACTTGTCCTTCTGGAACGCTCGGAAGAGGGACTTGAGGCCTTGGTCCTTTGCGAAGCCTTTGCAATACAGGCGACGCCTTTGGAGATGGAGTTGGCTGGGCCTCATCCTCTTCAACTTGCACAGATGGTGTGACTTGTTGTTGTTGGGGAGTACTGGGGGAGTCTTGTTGTTGCGGGCGATCAGCCCATGATGCATCCTGAGCAATTGGCGTTAGAGGACGACCAATGCTGATGATTTCGGTGTTCATGAGAACAGGCGATGATACCACGTTGTGTTCAATCTGAGGAAGAACTTCATCATCTTCAACATTGTCATGGTGACCAATGTCTTCAGCAGCGATAGGATCAACTGCTGGAATTTCTTCAGCTTCATAAGCCTCTATGGAAGCAGGCTCATGAACAATCATTCGTCGTTCTTGGTGTTCAGATGCAGGGCGAACCACTGAGATAGGTTAAACAACTAAGGGCTCTGTGGGAGCAGCCCGATTCTTCTTGATCTTGCGCTTCTTCTTGGAGGGAGCAGCGTCAGAGGCTTCTGAGGTTTTCCTTTTTTTGGCTTCAGCCTCTACAGCCCTCGTCTTCTTCTGTTCTGAAGCGGTTGACATGGCCTTTGGCTTCGAGCCAGTCATGCTGCTTGGGAAGACTATGCGAGGTTCATCCTGCCTCGAAGGTGCAGGTTGGATAGTTGATAGCTTCTTCTTCTTTGCAGCCATCCTGGGGTCGACGCCAGGATGACCAAGAGCCTTGCGCTTCTCAGCCTCATTGTAGGCTAGCACACACTTGTCAGCCAGATTCTTCATGTGCTCTCGAGAGCCTCGAGCTTCTTCACGCTTCTTGTGAAAGGCTTCTTTGAGCTCGTGCAGCATGATCTTGAAGTTTTTAACATCTTGCACGTTGAGCGGGGCCACATGCTTCTTGAAAAGAGCCTTTTCATAGTCAATCTTGTGCTTCAGTTCGACGATGCACTGAGCAATATCTAGCTCAGAAGCAATAGCACCATTGAAGGAGACGCTGAGGCCAATGGGAAGTTGCAAATCATCAAAGCTGAGATTTCGTGTGTCAAACCACTCATCAATGAAGTTATGGATGATTGCCACATCAAAGAGAGGCAAATTATTGAAGATCTCTGCTTCTTCCCTGCTCTTGATCAGTTGCTCAAGGGCATCATCTGCAAGATCGTCATCGCTGGACAGATCAATATGCTCTTCACGCAGAATGGCAGCAGGAGTCAATGTCTGATCAGTACTCTTGATGATTTCCTTTTTCTTCTCTGTCTTCTTGGAGATGCGTGAAAGATCTTCAGACTGCACACTGTCTTCAGGAGGTGCAGTGGCCAGTGGCTTCACTCATGAAGCTTTTGGAGGTGCAGCTGATGTTGAAGCCTTAATCTTCTTTAGCTTCTGCGACTTTGGAGGTGGAGCTGGGGCTTCATCAGTGTCAGCATCATTTTCAGAATGATCCACTTTGGCACCTTGTACCAAGATGTATGAGATGAGGCCATCAAGGTTTGAAAAGGGGTCGATTTCATTGGGTACCGCATCACGTGAGCCGTCATCACGGGAGCAGAGGGACCAGGATTGAAATCTAATCCCCATGACTTCTTGTTTTCCTTTGCTGATGTCTTTATGTGCTGGAAGTTGCGCTTGAAGAGATTATCGTCACGACACCAGAGCAATGATGATGGGTTGGCATTTTCAGGCTGAGGTCCACAGACCATACAAGGATAGAATTCTTGTGCAATAGCTTCAGCTCTATTCCTGGGGGGAAGGCCTCGATAGAGAATATCACCCCAAGGAATTTTGATAGCATTCTTCTCAGCGTACTCCTGGGTCACGAACTTGTACTTGAACCATTGTTCAGCCCAATATCGTCGAATCCATTGGATTCGGGTCTTGCGCTGATTATAATCCTCTTCAGGATCTGTCTTGTAGATTTCTGCGAGGTCATCAGGTAAATCTTTTGATGTTCCCTCTCGACGCTGTCTGCCACCCTTCCTCACTGACTTCTCTGCAGCCATGAACTTCAAACTGAATGGCTTCAATATGTTCAAAGGCTTCAAGGGTTTTCGCTTGCTGGTCAAACAGGAACTAGCTTCAGGAGAGTTAATGTGTTGCTGTAGGAATTCTGCAAACGAATGCAGACTATGAGAACCAAGGGATTCTCCCACGGACATGTACTCGTGACAGCACTAGAGATGCGAGGGAAGGGGAAGAGGTCATATGCATTCTCAGAAGATTTTGAAGATAAATCAGTTTGAAGACATTGACCTCATGTCGTGAAGACATTCACTTATATGTTGAGAGTTGGTTCCAGATTTGTACGAATCCGTGAATAAGTACAAGTGAGGAATCTAACTAGGTATGAAGCTTAAGTTAATATACTAGGCAGTATGAGATGCAGACAGAATAGATCTAACATCCTATAGGCAGAAACCAATTTTGGTAAATAGGTTGAATCATTGAGGATCAAAAAGATGGTAAAAATAGAGTTATATTTACCACATGAAGAACTGCTAGATGGGATGAATAGGAGACCGAGCAGTTCAATCCATCGTGCCCTAACTTGGCGACGAAGGACACCTACGGCGGCGGCAGAGAGGACGATGTCCGCGGCCGGCGTGAGGACGGCGTCGGAGAAGTCGCGGCAGCTAAGCGCTTCGTCGCCGGCGTCGTCGCAAGCTAGCGGTGGCGCTAGGGTTTTGACGAGGTGGAGAGGTGGAAGAAGGTTTTCTTGACCGTAGGGGACACATATTTATAAGAAGGTGTGCGGCATAGCGCAATTACGCAGGTGCCCCTGCCTGTTCACATCTGAGGGACACATGGCAAGCATGCAACATACTCAGAGTTGTCCCACATTCCCACGCCCGCCAAGTTTGTCGGATGGTTGTTCCGGATTCTCCAGATTTCAACAATAATGATGAATCATTTAAAAGGACTTGATGTTTGTCTCTGTGTCTTCTGCTGACAAGGATGCAGAGAAGACATTCGACAGTTTCAATAGAATGCATATGATTTGGACAGATAGAGTTTGAGATAGAGAGCATAGAGAGATTAGGGTCCGATCACATTCACTTAGTTCAAAAGATTCAACAATGAAGACATACCTATAAGTGAATGCTGTAGAGGACAGAATACTAGTATATATATATATGAGAAAGCAATCAAATCAACATAGTGAAGTAAATCATGAAGATAAGTTGAAAGTTGAAGACAAATCAAATGCGAAGATATTCAACAATAACGCCATGAGTGAAATACTTCAAACCAAGAAATTTGGTGGTGGCATTACCCACCGTATAGGAAGTATTAGACCCAGACATGGCGCACAATTATCGTGGTGCTCCGAAGTCAAATTCCACATTAATGTATTCACACTCAGAATGTAAGTCTTCATTGATTGAAGATATACTTTACTTCGTGTGTTTCACATCTAAGTCATCAACATGCATAAGTGTTAGGATGTGTGCCTGATCACAGGACATTTCAGGATTCCAAGATATTTAGCTCACACCGTAACTTGCAAAACCTTTTCTCATCCAAGGGCTTTGTGAAGATATCTGCCAGTTGCTCTTCAATGTAGACGTGAATGATGTCAATATATTTCTTCATGACATGATCTCTGAGAAAGTGATGACGAATTTCAATGTGCTTTGTCTTCGAGTGCTGGACTGGATTGTTTGCAATCTTGATTGCGCTTTCGTTGTCGCAGAAGAGAGGTACTTGTTTGAGATTGATGCCATAGTCCTTGAGAGTTTGCTTCATCCACAGAAGTTGACCGCAGCAAGATCCAGCAGCAATGTATTGAGATTCAGCAGTTGAGAGTGATACACAGTTTTGCTTCTTTGAAGACCAACAGACAAGTGATCGTCCCAGAAAGTGACATGTGCCTGATATAGACTTGCGATCAACCTTGTCTCCAGCATAATCAGCATCCGAGAATCCAACCAAGTCAAATCTTGAGCCCTTTGGATACCATAATCCGAGTGTTGGGGTGTAAGCCAAATATCTAAGAATTCGCTTCACAGCTAAGTGATGCGATTCCTTTGGTGCCGCTTGGAATCGAGCACACATGCAAACACTAAGCATAATATCTGGCCTAGATGCACATAGGTAAAGTAAGGAACCAATCATGGAGCGGTATACCTTTTGATCGAACTCTTTACCATTGTCGTCGGGACCAAGATGGTGCTTGGTTAGCATTGGCGTTGTGTAACCTTTGCAATCTTGCATTCCAAACTTCTTCAGACAGTCTTTGAGATATTTTTCTTGAGTATGAAGATGCCATTCCTTTGCTGACGAATTTGAAGACCAAGGAAGAACTTCAGCTCACCCATCATGGACATCTGATATTGCTCTTGCATCATGTATCCAAACTCATCACTATACTTCTGGTTGGTGCAGCCGAAGATAATGTCATCCACATATATTTGGCACACAAACAGTTCACCATCATATGTCTTCGTGAAGAGTGTGGGATCGAGGGATCCAGGTTTGAAGCCTTTGCTCTTCAGGAAGTCTTTGATCGTATCATACCAAGTGCGAGGAGCTTGTTTGAGGCCATACAGTGCTTTGTTTAGTTTGTACACCATATCAGGATGTTTTGGATCTTCAAAGCGAGCTGGTTGAGCAACGTGCACTTCTTCTTCTATCTTGCCATTGAGGAATGCACTCTTCACATCCATTTGATATAGTAGGATGTTGTGATGGTTAGCATAGGCTAGCAGTATGCGAATAGCTTCAAGCCTAGCTACAGGAGCAAATGTTTCATCGAAGTCAATTCCTTCAACTTGAGTATATCCTTGAGCCACAAGATGTGCTTTGTTTCTGACTACTTGACCATGCACATCTTGCTTGTTTCGATATATCCATTTTGTGCCAATAATGTTATGCTTGTGAGGGTCAGGGCGCTTGACAAGTTCCCAAACATTATTCAGCTTGAACTGTTGAAGTTCTTATTGCATGGCTTGAAACCATTCAGGTTTCGTAAAGGCTTCAGCAACTTTCTTGGGTTCTGATATTGACACAAATAAAAAATGCCCACAGAAATTTGCTAATTGTGTTGCTCTTGAGCGAGTAAGTGGACCAGGTGCATTGATGCTATCAATTATCTTCTCAATTTGTACTTCATTTGCAACACGAGGATGAACTGGACGAAGACCTTGCTCATGCTGATCATTGTCATCATTGGGAGGATTGTCTTCAGTCTGAGCATTGTCTTCAGGTTGGTTTGGTGCAGAAATGATAAGTTCCTCTTCAGGCTGTGCTTCAGAGGGCATGATTTCACCTGTTCCCATTAGCTTGATTGATTCGCTGGACGGAGCTTCATCAAGTGTACTTGGCAGGAGCTCTCTTTGTGAACCATTGGTTTCATCAAATCGCACGTCCACAGTTTCAACGATTTTGTAGTGATAGAGGTTGAAGACTCTGTATGAGTGTGAGTGCTTTCCATGACCGAGCATGAAGCCTTCGTGAGCTTTAGGTGCAAATTTTGACTTGTGATGGGGATCCTTGATCCAGCACCTAGCACCAAAGACTCTGAAGTAACTGACATTTGGCTTCTTGCCAGTAAGGAGCTCATAGGATGTTTTGCTCAGAAGCTTGTGGATGTAAACACGGTTGATGATGTGACATGATGTATCAATAGCTTCAGGCCAGAACTTTCTTGGTGTCTTGTACTCATCGAGCATTGTTCGAGCCATCTCAATGAGGGTTCTGTTCTTGCGCTCAACAATGCCATTTTGCTGAGGTGTGTATGGAGCAAAAAACTCATGAGTGATTCCCATTGTATCCAGATAGAGATCAAGCCCGGTGCTCTTGAATTCAGTGCCGTTCTCACTTCTGATATGCTTGATCTTGACGCCATAATTGTTCATGGTTCGATTTGCGAAGCGTCTGAAGACATCTTGTACTTCAGTCTTGTAGAGAATTATGTGCACCCATGTATATCTTGAGTAGTCATCAACAATGACGAAGCCATAGAGACAAGCTGTTGTTGTGAGGGTAGAGTAGTGAGTAGGGCCAAATAAGTCCATGTGTAATAGCTCGAAGGGTTGAGATGTAGTCATGATTGTCTTCGAGGGGTGCTTCGCCCTAGTCATCTTTCCAGCTTCACAGGCACCGCACAAATGATCTTTCTTGAACTTGACACCCTCGATGCCTATGACATGCTTCTTCTTGACGAGTGTGTGTAAGTTCCTCATGCCAGCATGCCCCAGCCTCCGATGCTAGAGCCAGCATTCTGAAGCTTTTGCAAGAAGACATACGGCAAGCTGTGGACCTGCTGAGAAATCTACCATGTATAGATCATCTTTCCTATACCCTTCAAAGACTAGAGACTTGTCAGATTCCATTAGTACAAGGCAACGATATTTTTCGAATAGCACAATCATGTTCAAGTCACAAAGCATTGAGACAGACATTAAGTTGAACCCAAGGGATTCAACAAGAATCACTTTATCCATGTGTTGATCCTTTGAGATTGCAACTCTACCTAGACCCAATACCTTGCTTTTACCAGTGTCAGCAAATGCGATGTGACTCTCGTCGAATGGACATAAGGTTGAGTCCATGAGAAGACTTCGATCACCAGTCATATGATTAGTGCATCCGCTGTCCATAATCCATTCTGAAGCACGAGGTGTCATTTCCTATAGTGTAGTTAGGAGGATAGGCTTCACAAGGTATGTTGTGAAGCATAAGCATTTGACGCACACAAGGATTATCACAGCCTAGATCAAGGTTAGAACACACAGTATGAAAAGTAAACGATTCACATAGTAAGTCATTTTATCATGCGTCCCTTAATGTGTTTTAGGTCCCCAGCAATAGTATCGGACGCCTTTGATTGCTAGCTGGAGACCATATTCTGCAAAAGAGAGTTAATTCTTCTTCACCACCCACATCTTCAGGGGTGGCTTAGAAGCAATGAGTCTAAGTGCAGCATCTGAGAATTTTGGCTTTGATACCCTAGCAAATAGCCTTGCAGGAGATGAATGATACTCATATGAATAAGCAGAAAAGTTCTTAGTCCTATGAACATAGTGGTTTGAAGACACACATTCATATTCATAAGTTTAAGTACGATTTCCCTGCAAAACATTGGTGTTAGGTTGACTCAAGTGAGTCCTGTATCCGTATGAAGCTGTTGGACCATATGATGCCTTTGGTCTGGGGTCTGTCTTCTTCCCTGGTGGTGTCATGATGACATTCACTAGAAGATTCTCAAGACAGCTTTTGGGAACCCAGATCTTCTTCATAGGTGGTCCATTCCTGTAGTTAGTACCAATATACCTGGCAAATACTTCACAATTCTGATTTTTGAACAGTTTATAGTTTGCATCAAAGGATACATCAATGATAATAGGATTAGCACAGGTAAAGCTAGATAAAGTGGATGGATCCACTGAAGGTTCCTTTGCAGCAACCCATGTGGTTTTGGGATACTGCTCAGGCTTCCAGTAGGAACCATCAGCATTCATTTTCCTCTCGAACCCAACACCCTCTTTCCTAGGGTTTCGGTTCAAAATCTGCTTTTTGAGGACATCGCAAAGTGTCTGATGTCCTTTCAGAATTTTGTACATCCCTGTTTCAAGCAATGTCTTCAACCTAGCATTTCCATCAGCAATAGTAGTGGTATCCTCAATAGAGGGGTTAGCTACCACATCAGTTGTTGAAGACAAAGCAATAGTAGCAGCAGTGGAACATTCAGCAACAGAGGTAGCGTTATCACGCTCAATGCATTTCAGACATGGTGGTTCAAATCCATCCTGAGCGGAACTGATCTATTGAGCGTGAAATGACTCATTCTCTTTTTGAAGATCTACATGAGCCGCTTTCAATATCTCAAGCTCTTGCTTCCTTTGAAGATAATCATAGGAGAGCTTTTCATAAGTGGTTGAGAGCGTCTCATGAAGACTTTCAAGTTCTTGGTACTTAGCATGAAGATTTTTTATGTCTTCAACTAAGGACTGTGAATGTGTCATTTCCGCGTCCAACATGTCATCTCTTTTGTCTAACAGTTTTTGAGTATCTTCCATAGCCCTTTGTTGTTCAGTAGCAATTTTAGCAAGTGTTTTGTAGCTAGGTTTGGATTCACAATCAGAGCCATCTTCACTTGATGTTTGAAAGTAAGCATCACGTGATTTTACCTTGGCACCACGTGCCATGAAGAAGTAGGTGGGAGCAGGATCATCCATGTCATCAGCTTCAGCGTTGGTGTGTAAGTCATTGTCTTCAATGTTGAAGATGGACTTGGCAACATAGGCTGTGGCTAGAGCTAGACTTGCAACGCCAGGGTCGAACTCTTCTCCAGACTCCACCTCCGCCTCCTCAGAAGCAGACTCCTCCTCTGAATCCATTTCCTTGCCAACAAAAGCACGAGCCTTGCCAGATGAGCTCTTCTTATGTGATGAAGATCTTGATGAGGACTTAGAAGAAGACTTTGAAGATTTCTTCGTCTTCTTGTCATCAGAATCATATTCCTTGCTCTTCTTCTTCTTCTTCTCATTGTCCCACTGTGGATACTCAGAGATATATTGTCCAGGTTTCTTGCACTTGTGACATGTTCTCTTCTTGTTGTCATGAGTGGAAGCTTCATCATTTCTTGAGCTAGATTGTGAAGACTTTCTGAAGCCCTTCTTCTTGGTGAATTTCTGGAACTTCTTCACAAGCATGGCAAGTTCCTTTCCAATGTCTTCAGGATCATGAGAACCACAGTCAGATTCTTCTTCATATGAGGAAACAACTTTTGCCTTCAAAGCGCGAGTTTGGCCATCAATTGGAACCATAGATATCTCTTTTTTCAGAAAGCTGGAACTCATGTGTATTGAGCCTCTCAATTATATCAGACGGATCGAGAGTCTTGAAGTCAGGGCGTTCTTGTATCATGAGGGCAAGGGTGTCAAAGGAGCTGTCAAGTGATCTCAGTAGTGTCTTGACGATTTCATGCTTGGTAATCTCAGTGGCGCCAAGAGCCTGAAGCTCATTTGTGATGTCGGTGAGGCGATCAAACGTGAGCTGGACATTTTCATTGTCGTTTCTCTTGAAGCGGTTGAAGAGGTTGCGAAGAACACTGATCCTTTGGTCTCTCTGTTTAGAGATGCCTTCGTTGACCTTGGATAGCCAGTCCGA
Organism: Triticum aestivum; assembly: GCF_018294505.1. NCBI lineage: Eukaryota > Viridiplantae > Streptophyta > Magnoliopsida > Poales > Poaceae > Triticum > Triticum aestivum. Next base: position 118,270 of record NW_025225099.1, on the reverse strand, counting down.
GACTAGCTTTGACGTTTCCAGAGCACTCACACGTCCATAATATCCTTTGGTCAGATGACCACAGATGATGTTCTTTGCAGTGGAGTCCAGTTGAATGAACTTCTTGACATTAGTAGGGGTGACACCTTCACCAGTTTTGGGAACGCCGTTCTTGACGACATACCAGAGGTCGACATCAATGGCTTCAAGATGCATGTGCATCTTATTCTTCCAGTAGGGATATTCAGTTCCATCGAACACGGGACAAGCAACGGAGACTTTGATTATCTCTGCAGTCGACATAGCTAAACTCCAGGTGGTTAAAACCGAATCACACAGGACAAGGGAGTACCTTGCTCTGATACCAATTGAAAGTGCTAGTTATCGACTAGAGGGGGGTGAATAGGCGATTTTTATCAAAGTCTTCAAAACATGGAAGTTTCAAAGACAAACAATAGAAATGACCTAATTGATATGCAGCGAAAGATAAACTACAACAAGCAAGCCATAGTCAAGTATGCAATGATGTGAAAGTACAAAGACTAATAGCAGCTTGGTAGTAAGGATCAAGATGGAAGATAGTATGAAGCCAATCAACAATAACAGTCAAGCAATGAAGTCAAACAGATATGACAAACAGGCAATGACTTCACGAAGACAAACTTAAGGTAAAGGGAGTTAGAGGATAGAACCAGTCACTTGTTGAAGACACATGATTTGTTGGACCAGTTCCAGTTGCTGTGACAGCTGTACATCTGGTTAGGGAGGCTGAGATTCAACTCAGAAGACCGCGTCTTCACCTTATTCCCCTTGAGCTAAGGACACACAATCCTCGCCCAATCACTCTGGTAAGTCTTCAAGGTAGACTTCTGAACCTTCACAGACTTCGTTCACCGGCGATCCACAATTACTCTTGGATGCACAGAACACGACGCCTAACCGGCTGGAGGATACACAGTCCTCAAGTGTAATAAGTCTTCAGGTCACACAGACAGAAAGACTTTAGTGATGCCTGACACTCTTTGGCTCTGGGTGTTTGGGCATTTTCCTTGCAAGGATTTCTCTCTCTCAAAGGCTTCGAGGTGGGTTGCTCTCAAATGACAAAAGTCGTAAACTAACTCTGAGCAGCCACCAATTTATGGTGTAGGGGCTGGGCTATTTATAGCCACAAGGCAACCCGACCTGATATGTCCGAAATGATCCTGGGTCACTAAGGAACTGGCACGTGTTCCAACGGTCAGATTTCAAACACACACGGCAACTTTACTTGGGCTACAAGCAAAGCTGACTCATCCAGCTCTGGATAAGATTTGCTCTCATTGTCTTCGCTCGAAGACATAGGATTTGGGTTGAGCATCACTTTAGTCAATCTGACTTTGTTCACTTGGACCCCACTTAACAGTACGGTGGTTCCTATGACTCAACAAAGAAGAAAAGGAAACAACAAAATAACACAGTCTTCGCGCTCCATAGTCTTCACTCATTGTCTTCTCATGTCACAGTCTTCAATGTGAATATCTTCACATACCACCATTGTCGTCAATGTCTTCATACATTTTTAGGGGTCATCTCCGGTAGGTAAACCGAATCAATGAGGGACACTACCTGCATTATCCTGCAATTCTCACAAACGCATTAGTCCCTCAACCAACTTTGTCGTCAATACTCCAAAACCAACTAGGGGTGGCACTAGATGCACTTACATGTACGGCCTGCGGGGCGGGGTCCAGCCCTCCGTCCTTAGGCAACGCAGCCTGCCCCGGACTTAGATCCGAGGCTTCTGTCGGGATGATGTCCTGAGCATCGTCTGACAGCAGGTCTAAGCCGTGTTCATCATGACTATTCGGCGCTCCTAGTGCTGGCTCGAATCCGTCGAAGAACCAGTCTCCGTGGATATCCGCCGTGTAGTTCAGGTTTCTGAACCTGATTTGATGGCCAGGGGCGTAGTTGTCGATCTGCTCTAGATGGCCAAGCGAATTGGCCCGCAGTGCGTAGCCGCTGAGCACGAAGATCTGTCCGGGGAGGAAAGCCTCACCCTAGACAGCATCGTTGATGATGATTGAAGGAGCCATCGAGCCTCACAGCAATGACACAGAGGAACTCTCAATGAAAGCACCAATGTCGGTGTGAAAACCGGCGGATCTCGGGTAGGGGGTCCCGATCTGTGCGTCAAGGCTGATGGTAACAGGAAGCAAGGGACACAAATGTTTACCCAGGTTCGGGCCCTCTCGATGGAGGTAAAACCCTACTTCCTGCTTAATTAATATTAATGATATGGGTAGTACAAGAGTAGATCTACCACGAGATCATAGAGGCAAAACCCTAAGAGCTAGCCTATGATGGTATGATTGTAATTATGATCGGCCTTCTAAGGACCAACCTCTCCGGTTTATATAGACACCGAAGAGGGCTAGGGTTTACATGGAGTCGGTTACAAGGAAGGAAACACAATATCCAGATCGCCAAGCTTGCCTTCCATGCAAAGGAGAGTCCCATCCGGACACGGGCTGAAGTCTTGAGTCTTGCATCTTCACGCTTCAATAATCTGGACGTTCTACACAGTCCGGCTGTCTGGATACCCCCGAATCTAGGACTCCCTCAATGGACATCGCGATACCTTCGTACACAGTCCCTTCAGTGCAGAGTGAGCCCGGTGTTACAACGGGGAGGACGATACATCTCGCTATAAGTGCGAGGGCCCGGGTACCCCAGCCGCTCTGGCCTCCATTCTGGCCGATCTTTATAAGGGGGAGAAAGAAGAATTCCTCCACTCAAATTGTCGGGAAGGTTTTTCCATGTACAACCCCATTGAATGGGTAAGTAATTAATTATCAATATTGCTCTACCTCGTTACCGAGATGTTCCAATCAAATTATTCTGGTTGTCTTAAAGCAGACATGGAGGAAGGTAGTTGAAAATGTTCATTGCCCCTCCCCTCAGCCAGAGGACCATGCTCACAACGAATACTCTGGCTTCCGTGAGAATCTGGATATATATAGAGAGTTTGATGATGGATTCTTTCATCAAGCGAGCCTTGATGGCTCGGAAGTGGCTATTATGGCGACTACCCCAACCTTCTCCCTTTCACTAAGGTAAGGGCTCGGAAATCATCCTCAAAAAGAGGAGCCCCCACTCGCGTCTCACCCATCACACTAAACTATGCTTTATATGATCGGCGCTCAGCGAGCCGTACCCAATCGAGGGTGGCCCCTAGGAAAGCAGCATCTTCGTAGGGTGAGCCTTTAAAATGGAAGGAAACTGGGAGCACCATCGAACCCCCTCCGTCATCAAAGAGGTATAAACTTCAATATGTGCCTAGGCCTAAGACTAGATTGTCATATTTCTCCACCCCCTCTTATCCCAGGAGGAGCACATGGCGAACCATGTCCAAAATCCCAACTAGCCAAGCATCATCCAATCTGGCACCGGGCTCATCGACCAGGACAAGAGCCAATACGGATGCGGCACCGACTCATCCACCTCATGAGGATTCGAATGACGTCCCTGTCACAAATTCCAAAGTGGAGAGCGCGATGAATCATCGATGACTGAAAGAGACCCTGCGCGCTTCAGCTTTTACTGAGCAGGAATTTACCACCCTCAACACCATGGATGCATATATCCGAGCCGCCCGGGATGGACTTACTGGGGTTGCTCACCTATTTTCAAAAGACATACAGGTAACAATTTGTGTGAATTTAATAGATATATGCCAGTAGCCCTCGAGACTTGAAGCGATGTAGACCAACTAATTTAAGGATCTTTATGACTGCAGATTCTCAAAGAAAAGAACAACGTGTTGTCCCAGGAGCTTGAAACAAACCGGACAAAGCTAAATGCCGCCACCTTAGAGCTAGATGAGATTAAGAAAGTCACAATGACCAGTGACCAAAAGAACAAACTGGAGGAGGAAAGGGATACACAAGCCGAAGAGATAAAGAGCTTAAAGGCTCAATTATCAGACCCACAAAAAAAGAATAAAATGTTGAAATGCAGCATATTCGGTATGACCTTTGAACCATCCAATGGACTTATATAATCCCATAATACAGTCTTAAAATGTTGTTCTTACAGGTCTGTTAACCGGACGTCCTGAAGGAGAAGTGTCCGGATTCCAAGGCGGTGTTCTAAAAGAGTTGTCGATAGTGCATGAGTGGCCCCAGAAAGCCATGAAGAGTATGGTCAAAGCCTTATGGCCATCGGATGCACCTCCAGAAAGTATGGAAGGCTTGGCGAACCTGTTCAAAGGTGCTCGGCGCCGTTTTGAGCTATGGAAGGCGTCAGCTGCCGGGAAGGTGCACGAGAGGCATGGACGATGGTGAAAACGTGCTACACCGGGCTCGATCCGAATCTTATGGTCCGAGTTGGACCTCAGGGAGCGGACGGCAAAGAGATTCCCGTGAACTTGGTATATGACCAAGTGATGATAGCTGCGAAATATTCGCAAGAAGACTGTAGCTTAAAAAGTCTTATAGATGACATAGATAAAGAGTAGGCGTTCGACTCCATGTACCAATGTACTTTATCATCGAACTTATCTCCAACCGAACTTGTCAAAATTTGTCATCGCAGGCCTTCGGCTTCAACCTCCGAACCAAGAAGTTGGAATGTTTCTGGATACCATGTTAGAATGTAATAAACATTCAGTATGTCCGGAAACCAGGCAATCCGGTCACATTGCTCAAACAGACAAAATTTGTTCGGGGTGGTATGTTATATTACTATTTAATGTAAGAAACATCTTCTAGGGAAAATAGTTCCTTGGGTTGGCATGCTTTTATGCATGCCTAGGCTTTAATCCTAATTACGGGCGGCCTATCCCGTATTTGTTAGAAGAATTAGTAAACAATTTTTCATTGCTTGATGGCCAATTATTCCCTTAAGAATGCTAGCTTTTGGCTTCACCCATCTGAGGTACAGATCTGGAATACCCGGTTGTAGCAATCGCAGAGGTACTCCCTATACACCCTAGCAAAACAATCGAGAACGTCGGGTATAAGCACAGGAGCAAGGCAACCCTTCTCGGCAAAAACTTAAGTCATAGAGGTGCATATAATGGCAAAATATGTATAGAACAAATAACGTAGACAATGTAAGCCACGAGCTTTTCATAATAAGCTTCATCAAAGAAGCCCCCCAGTTATAGCGGGGTGTATACATTTAAAGATGTGTACCCCTAACAATTCGGTAGAAATGAACATACCCTGGGATATAAAAAGGAAAAATAAGAAGGAGAGGAGAAAGAGGAACCTAGTCGAAGTAAAAATAAAAAGAGTGCGATTGAACTATCTGTAGAATCATCGGAGCCGTGCAACGTTCCATGGATTTGGCTCAAGGTGATTATCCAATGCATTATAAAGGCGATAGGTTCCTCCTATGAGAACTTAATCTGTGATGAAGGGACCCTCCCATTTTGGTTTGAGCCTATCCTTCTTATTCTCCGGGAGACGTAAGACGAGCTCGCCGATGTTGTATGTCTTGGCCCGCACTTCTGTGCTTTGGTATCGCCTGACCTCTTGTTGATAAAACGTGGAACGAGCTTTTACAATATCGCGCTCCTCTTCAAGGACATCTAGGTCGTCCTGTCGATCGATCTCGGCTTCTCACTCTTCGTACATGCGCACACGAGGTGAACCATGAATGATGTCGTAGGGCAGGACAGCTTCTGCACCGTACACCATGAAAAAGGTGTGTATCCGGTCATTCGATTAGTTGTAGTCCACAGCCCCCAGAGCATGAAATCGAGTTCCTCGACCGAGTGCTTATCTTACTCCCGTAAGGAGCGCACCAGTCTGGGTTTAATGACGCTCATTAATAGGCCATTGGCCTGTTCAACCTGACCGTTTGTTTGAGGGTGGTAAATAGATGCATAGCTGTAGCGACCAGACCTCAGACAGTCTGATCTATGTGCTTTAGTGTCATCCCTGGATCAGTAATGCTGACACGCACAGTACTTGAAGGATATACAACAGAGTAGCAATCACACACTGAAAGTGCTAGTTATCGACTAGAGGGGGGTGAATAGGCGATTTTTATCAAAGTCTTCGAAACGTGGAAGTTTCGAAGACAAAGAATAGAAATGACCTAATTGATATGCAGCGGAAGATAAATTACAACAAGCAAGCCATAGTCAAGTATGCAATAGCGTTAACGTACGAAGACTAATAGCAGCTAGGTAGTAGGATCAGGATGGAAGATAGTATGAAGCCAATCAACAACAGTAGTCAAGCAATGAAGTCAATCAGATAAGACAGATAAGCAATGACTTCACGAAGACAAACTCAAGGTAAAGGAGGGAAGAGATAGAACCAGTCACTTGTTGAAGACACGGGATTTGTTGGACCAGTTCCAGTTGCTTTGACAACTGTACGTCTGGTTAGGGAGGCTGAGATTCAACTCAGAAGACCGTGTCTTCACCTTATTCCCCTTGAGCTAAGGACACTTAGTCCTCGCCCAATCACTCTGGTTAGTCTTCAAGGTAGACTTCCAAACCTTCACAGACTTTGTTGACCCGGCAATCCACAATGACTCTTGGATGCTCAGAACGCGACGCCTAACCGGCTGGAGGATGCACAGTCCTCAAGTGTAATAAGTCTTCAGGTCACACAGACAGAAAGACTTCAGTGATGCCTAACACTCTTTGGCTCTGGGTGTTTGGGCTTTGTCCTCGCAAGGATTTCTCTCTCAAAGGCTTCGAGGTGGGTTGCTCTCAAAACGACAAAAGCCGTAAACTAACTCTGAGCAGCCACCAATTTATGGTGTAGGGGGTGGGCTATTTATAGCCACAAGGCAACCCGACCTGATTTGTCCGAGATGACCCTGGGTCACTAAGGAACTGACACGTGTTCCAACGGTCATATTTCAAACACACACGGCAAATTTACTTGGGCTACAAGCAAAGCTGACTCATCCAGCTCTGGATAAGATTTGCTCTCATTGTCTTCGCTCGAAGACATAGGATTTGGGTTGAGCATCACTTCAGTCACTCTAACTTAGTTCACTTCGACCCCACTTAACAGTACGGTGGTTCTTATGACTCAACAAAGAAGAAAAGGAAACAACGAAACCACACAGTCTTCACGCTCCATAGTCTTCACGCAATGTCTTCTCATGTCATAGTCTTTAATATGAATATCTTCTCATACCACCATTGTCTTCAATGTCTTCATACATTTTTAGGGGTCATCTCCGGTAGGTAAACCGAATCATTGAGGGACACTACCTGCGTTATCCTGCAGTTCTCACAAACACATTAGTCCCTCAACCAACTTTGTCGTCAATACTCCAAAACCAACTAGGGGTGGCACTAGATGCACTTACAATCTCCCCCTTTTTGGTGATTGATGACAAACTGGTTGAAGTTTTCAACAGGGATAAAGTATGTGAAATTGTAAAGGATAGGAAATTTTCTTCATAAGTAGCAAGGGCTCCCCCTGAAGATGAGCATATAAGTAATTTTGCTTTTGGAATGCAAATGCACATGGCTGGTTGTAATTGTGGAGATCCACTTCAACTTATGAAGATAATTCAACATGCATGAAATGATATAGCATATAGGATGACATGCATAATGAAAAATGGACGTCTGCAGGATGATCTAAGTGCGGAAGTTATCATCGCACATGCGGAATTTATCATCGCATCGCAGTAAAGCAAATAAGTAGCAGACGACCATCAAGTTTAGGTGTTACAACTCAAAGAACCAAATGTTTTAAAAAGAAAGAGTTGTAAGCATGAGGCAAAAATATAATGCAACCGCCCATATTATCCCGCTTGAAGACTATCAAACTCATACACTTCTCCCCCTTTTGTCAGTAATGACCAAAAAGGTTTGAAGACATAGAGCATCTACTCGTCCTCATGAGGAGTAGTTGAAGAAGCAGAGTTGTCATTGTCGTTTGGCGGTGCAGACGAACTTGGTGCAGTGTCGATGCATGCAGAAGTAGGAGGTGGTGAAGTAGCATCATCTTCGACATCGATCACTCTGGCATTAATAGTTGCCGCGGAGGAAGAGTATTCAGAGTCTTCAAGAGATGGAGTACGACGTAGGACAGCAGTCCGTGGAGGAGTGGAGTCAAACTGGAATCATTCATTGAAGCCATCGTCTTGAAGATTTGCTTCAGCACTAAGCAGGGTCGGGCTCTTCCATGATCGCCGGCAAGTTTCATGAGCAACAAAGGCATTCTTGGTGGCAATGTTAAGAATGCGATTGACATCCACCAAGAGGCTTTGCATCTGTCTCTTGAGCCAAAAGTGATGTTTATCCTGTTTCTGATGAAGGGTCACAAGAAGTTCTCGGTCATTGAGAACGCGAGAACGCTTCCGAGACCTTTGGGCAATGGTGCTTTCAGTGGCTTCAGTAGGTGCTCGATGAGGCAGACGAGTATTTCCAGCCAATGGATAGATTCGTGTGGCTGCTTGAACACCTTCAATGGGTTGAGTGAAGCTTTGGTGCTCGGCATTCTGAAGACAAAGAGGCTTCTTGGCAGGTTCAGGGTATATAGCTTCAACTGACATATCAACCTCTGGTAGAAAAATCACATGATTGCGGGCAGAAGGTTGATAGTTGACAGATGAGTGTCGCTTGATGAGGCACATGACCCATGGAGCATAAAACTTTAGACCAAACAAATCAGATCCAGATGCAGCAAGTTGCCTGATGAAGAAATCTTGCGCATTGAAGTTGATGCCATTGAGAATGTAGAAGACCAAAGTCTTCATAGCTCCTTCAAGCTTTGCCGCTGATGAATGTCCTTTGATAGGCCATAGAGTTCGCCTGATGATGTGATATATGGTGCATGGCAGATACTCAAGGTCTTCAACAAAGAACTCTGTTGGATATTCAGCATCACGTGGCAAAGGCTTCATCATGCTCAACATCTGACTCATATTGGGTTCAGACTTATGAAAGATGCTTTCCAGAGCATTGCGGTGATTTTGACAACCAAGTTCATAGAGTTCTCCGCGAGTGGATAGGTCTGTAAGCTCAATGATGTCGAGAGCTTTGGCTTCATGATGAACATTTCCTGTCATCCACTCGAGAACCCATGTCTTGATATCTCTATTGTAGCCGCGAATGTGTAGAGTAGCATAGAATTGAAGCAATAGCTCTTCATTCCAGTGTTCTTCTAAGCAGGGCAGCCCAGTAATGGCTTCACTGTCGAGGCGCATATGAGGGAAAATGCGCCCTTGATCATACAAAACACAGGAGTAATAGCTTCGCTGTTGATGACTCTAGAACCGATCTGATGATATCCTTGGCTTCGTGTAGGGGTTCTTTGAGCTGTCAAAGAATGTGTTGTGGCTCTTGAAGCCATTTGTATTGAAAGACCCTGGTGAGTTTGCAGTACCTGGGAACCTTGGCAGTCTTGGCTTGGGCTTCTGGACCTGAGGCCTATGCTCAATGTGATAGTCAAATTGAGGACCAGAGACATTAGGCGGAGGGACCAGAACGGGCCATCTTACTGTGATTAGCTCGCCATGGTTGTATGCTTGCTCGATTGTATAGGGCCTTGGTGGCGGAACAGGAGCAGTGGCAGCAACTGAGGCTTCAGGCTGCACAACAGGTGCTTCAGGAGCAGTTGCCTCATTAGCTTCAGGTGCAGTGGCCTCATTAGCTCCAGGCACACTGGTTGGTTGAAGCTCCACATCAGCGTCAGCCATGACAGCGTCATCGGCTTCATTGTCGTTGGTGGTGGTAGCTTCAACATTTTCAACCTCCACTTGCTGAGCTGGAGGGTCAGACACAGACACGTTCACATCGTGAACAACTTCTTCAGGAATGGGGGGTGTAGAAACATGTTCTTCTTGTCGTTCGTCATCGGCTGATGTAGCCGGATTGTCTTCAGCAGCTGGTGCTTCAGACTCAGAGACATTTACAGCGGGAGTGGCTTCTGAAAACACTTGACGTGCAACAGGTTGATGATGCACTTCTCCTTCTGGAATGCTCGAAAGAGAGACTTGAGGCCTTGGTCCTTTGTGAAGCCTGCGAAGTGCTGGCAATGCCTTTGGAGATGGAGTTGGCTGGCCCTCAAAGTCTTCATCTTCTTCTTGCACGGGTGGTGTAGCTGGTTGTTGTTGTTGGTGAGGAGTACTTGGGGAATCTTGTTCTTGCGGGCGATCAACCCATGAAGCATTCTGAGCAATTGGCGTCAGAGGACAACCAATGCTGATTATTTCGTTGTTCGTACGAACAGGCGATGATTCCACATTATATTCAATTTGAGGAAGAACTTCATCATCTTCAACATTGTCATGATGACCCATGTCTTCAGCAGCGGTGGGTTCAGCTGCTGGAATCTCTTCAGCTTCAGGAGCCTCTGTGGAAGCAGGCTCATGAACACTCATGCAAAGTTCTTGGGTAGTGGATGCAGGATGAACCACTAAGATGGGTTTAACAACAAGGGGCTCTGTGGGAGCAGCCCGACTCTTCTTGGTCTTGTGCTTCTTCTTGGAGGGAGCGGCATCAGAGGCTTCAGTATTCTTCCTCTTTCTGGCTTCAGCCTCGGCAGCCCTCGTCTTCTTCTGTTCTGAAGCGGGTGTGGTGACCTTTGGCTTCGAGCCAGTCATGCTACTTGGGAAGATAATGCGAGGGGCTTCTTGGCTTGAAGGTGCAGGCTGGTCAGCAGGAAGCTTCTTCTTTTTCTTTGCAGCCATCCTGGGGTCAATGCCAGGATGGCCAAGTGACTTGCGCTTCTCAGCCTCATTGTAGTCAAGCACACACTTATCAGCCAAACTCTTCATGCGCTCACAAGAGCCTTGAGCTTCTTGGCGCTTCTTTAGAAAAGCTTATTTAAGCTCATGCAGCATGACCTTGAAGTTTCTGATGTCTTGAGCACTGAGCTTCTCCACATGCTTCTTGAATTGAGCCTTCTCATAATCAATTTTGTTCTTCAGCTCAATGATGCGCTGAGCAAGAGCTAGCTCAGAAGCAATGGCGCCATTGAAAGAGACGCTGAGGCCAATGGGAAGCTGCAAATCTTCAAAGCTTAGATTTGGTGTGTTAAACCATTCATCAATGAAGTTATGGAGAACTGCCACATCAAAGAGAGGCAAGTTGTTGAAGATTTCTGCTTCTTCCTTGCTCTTTATCAGCTGCTCAAGGGCATCATCAGCAAGATCTTCATCACTGGACAGATCAATGGGCTCTTCACGCATAACAGCAGCAGGAGTCAGAGCTTGATGAGTATGCCTGACAAGTTGCTTTTTCTTCTCTGTCTTCTTGGAGATACGGGATTGATCTTCAGACTGCACACTGGCTTTAGGAGGTGCAGTGGCCAATGGCTTCACATGAGAAGCTTTTGGAGGTGTAGCTGATGATGAAGCCTTAATCTTCTTTGGCTTCTGTGGCCTTGGAGTAGGAGCTGGGGCTTCATCAGAATCAGCATCATTGTCAGAATGATCCACTTTGGCACCTTGTACCTTGATGTAGGAGATGAGACCATCAAGGTTTGCAAAGGGGCCAATTCTGTTTTCTTCAGCTTCACGTGTGCCATCCTCACGGGGAGCAGAGGGGCCAGGATTGAAGTCTAATCCCCATGACTTCCTGTTTTCCTTTGCCGAAGCCTTAGCAAACTGAAGGTTGCGCTTGAAGAGATTATCTTCACGACACCAGAGCAATGATGATGGGTCGGCTTCTTCAGGTTGTGGTCCACGAACCATGCAAGGATAGAAATCTTGCGCAATGGCTTCAGCTTTGTTCTTGGGGGGAAGGCCTCGATAGAGATTATCACCCCAAGGGCTCTTGATAGCGTTTTTCTCTGCGTACTCCTGGGTGACGAACTTGTACTTGTACCACTGTTCAGCCCAATAGCGTCGAATCCATTGGATTCGAGTCTTGCGCTGATTGTAATCTTCTTTAGGATTTGTTTTATACATTTCTGCCAGATCATCAGGCAGATCCTTTGAAGTTCCCCCATGATGCTGTCTGCCACCCTTCCTGACAGATTTCTCTGTAGCCATGAACTTCAAACTGAACGGTTTCAATATGTTCAAAGGCTTCAAAGGCTTTCGCTTGCTGGTCAAACAGGAACTGGCTTCAGGAGAATCAATGTGTTGCTGTAAGAATTCTGCAAACGAATGCAGACTATGAGAACCTAGGGATTCTCCCACGGACATGTACCTGTGACAGCATTAGAGATGCGAGGGAAGGGGAAGAGGTCATATGCATTCTCAGAAGATTTTGAAGATAAATCATTTGAAGACATTGACCTCATGATGCGAAGACATTCACTTATATGAGATGAGTTGGTTCCAGATTTGTACCAATCCATGAATAAGTACAAGTGAGGAATCAAACTAGATAGAAAATATAAGTGAATAGACTAGGCATTATGAGATGTAGACAGAATAGATCTAACATTGAGTAGGTAGAAACTACTTTCGGTAAATAGGATGAATCTAGGAAGATCAAAAAGGTGGTAAAAATAGAGTTATAATTACCGCACGAAGAACTGCTAGAAGGGATGAATAGGGGACCGAGCAGTTCAGCCCACCGTGCCCTAACTTGGCGATGGAATACACCTATGGCGACGGCGGAGAGTACGATGTCCGCGGCCGGCGTGAGGACGGCGTCGGAGAAGTCGCGACAGCTAAGCGCTTCGTCGCCGGCGTCGTCGAGAGCTAGCGGTGGCGCTAGGGTTTTGACGAGGTGGAGAGGTGGAAGAAGGATTTCCTTACCACAGGGCACACGTATTTATAAGTAGGTGTGCGGCACAGCGCAATTACGCAGGTGCCCCTGTCTGTTCACATCTGTGGGACACGTGGCAAGCATGCAACATACTTAGAGTTGTCCCAGGTTCCCACGCCCGCCAAGTTTGTCGGAAGTTTGTTCCGGCTTCTCCGGATATCGACAATAAAGATGAATCATTTAAATAGGACTTGATGTTTGTCTCTGTGTGTTCTGCTGACTAGGACACAGAGAGGACATTCGAAAGTTTCAATAGAATGCATATGATTTGGACAGATAGAGTTTGAGATAGAAAGCATAGAGAGGTTAGGGTCCGATCACATTCACTTAGTTCAAAAGATTCAACTTGAAGACATAGCTACAAGTGAATGCTGTAGAGGACAGAACACCAGTATATATATATATATATATATATATATATATATATATATATATATATATATATATATATGCAATCAAATCATCATAGCGCAGAAAATCATGAAGATAAATTGAAACAGAAGACAAACCAAATGCGAAGTCTTTGCAAAAGTAACGCCATGAGTGAAACACTTCAAACAGAGAAATTTGGTGGTGGCGTTACACACCGTATAGGAAGTATTAGACCCAGACACGACGCACAATTATCGTGGCGCTCCGAAGTCAAATTCCATGTTAATGTATTCACACTCAGAGTGTAAGTCTTCATTGATTGAATATATACCTTACTTCGTGTGTTGCACATCTAAGTCATCAACATGCATAAGTGTTAGGATGTGTGCCTGATCACAGGACATTAGAGGATTCCAAGATATTTAGCTCACACCGTAACTTGCAAAACCTTTTCTCATCCAGGGGCTTTGTGAAGATATCTGCCAGTTGTTCTTCAGTCTTGATGTGAATGATGTCAATATCTTTGTTCATGACATGATCTCTGAGAAAATGATGACGAATTTCAATGTGCTTTGTCTTCGAGTGCTGAACTGGATTGTTGGCTATCTTGATGGCACTTTCGTTGTCGCAGAAGAGAGGTACTTGTTTCAGGTTGATGCCATAGTCCTTGAGAGTTTGCTTCATCCATAGAAGCTGAGCACAACAGGATCCAACAGCAATGTATTCAGATTCAGCAGTTGAGAGTGATACAGAGTTCTGCTTCTTTGAAGACCAACAGACAAGTGATCGACCAAGAAAATGACATGTGCCTGATGTAGACTTGCGATCCACCTTGTCACCAGCATAATCAGCATCCGAGAATCCAACTAGATCAAACCTTGAGCCCTTTGGATACCATAATCCGAGTGTTGGGGTGTAAGCCAAATATCGAAGAATTCGCTTCACAGCTAAGTGATGCGATTCCTTTGGTGCCGCTTGGAATCGAGCACACATGCAAACACTAAGCATAATATCTGGCCTAGATGCACATAGCTAAAGTAAAGAACAAATCATGGAGTGATATACCTTTTGATCGAACTCTTTACCATTGTCGTCGGGACCAAGATGATGCTTGGCTAGCATTGGCGTCGTGTAACCTTTGCAATCTTGCATGCCGAACTTCTTCAGGCAGTCTTTGAGATATTTTTCTTGAGATATGAAGACGCCATTTCTTTGTTGATGAAATTGAAGACCAAGGAAGAACTTCAGCTCACCCATCATGGACATCTGATATTGCTCTTACATCATCTATCCAAACTCATCACTATACTTCTGGTTGGTTCAGCCGAAGATTATGTCATCCACATATATTTGGCATACAAACAGTTCACCATCATATGTCTTCATGAAGAGTGTGGGATCGAGGGATCCAGGTTTGAAGCCCTTGCTCTTCAGGAAGTCTTTGATTGTATCATACCAAGCGCGAGGAGCTTGTTTGAGGCCATACAGTGCTTTGTTGAGTTTGTACACCATATCAGGATGTTTTGGATCTTCAAACCCAGGTGGTTGAGCAACATACACAACTTCTTCAATCTTGCCGTTGAGGAAAGCACTTTTCACATCCATTTGATATAGTAAGATGTTGTGGTGATTTGCATAGGCTAGCAGTATGCGAATAGCTTCAAGCCTAGCCATAGGAGCAAATGTTTCATCGAAGTCAATTCCTTCAACTTGAGTATATCCTTGTGCCACAAGACGTGCTTTGTTTCTGATGACTTGACCATGCACATCTTGTTTGTTCCGATATATCCATTTTGCGCCAATAATGTTATGCTTGCGAGGGTCAGGGTGCTTGACCAGTTCCCAAACATTATTCAGCTTGAACTATTGAAGTTCTTCTTGCATGGCTTGAATCCATTCAGGTTCCATAAAGGCTTCAGCAACTTTCTTGGGTTCAGATATTGATACAAATGAAAAATGCCCACATAAATTTGCTAACTGTGTTGCTCTTGATCGAGTAAGCGGACCAGGTGCATTGATGCTATCAATTATCTTCTCAATTTGTACTTCATTTGCAACATGAGGATGAACTGGACGAAGACCTTCCTCATGCCGATCATTGTCATCATTGGAAGTATTGTCTTCAGTCTGAGCATTGTCTTCAGGTTGGTTTGGTGCAGAAATGATAAGTTCCTCTTCAGGCTGTGCTTCAGAGGCCATGATCTCACCAGTTTCCATCAGCTTGATAGATTCACAGGAAGGAGCTTCATCAAGTGTGGTTGGCAGGAGCTCTCATTGTGAACCATTGGTTTCATCAAATCGCAGATCCACTGTTTCAATGATTTTGTAGTGGAAGAGGTTGAAGACTCTGTAAGAGTGTGAATCCTTTCCATAGCCAAGCATGAAGCCTTCGTGAGCTTTGGGTTCAAATTTTGACTTGTGATGGGGATCCTTGATCCAGCACCTAGCTCCAAAGACTCTGAAGTAGATGACATTTGGCTTCTTGCCAGTAAGGAGCTCATAGGATGTTTTGCCCAGAAGCTTATGGATGTAGACATGGTTGATGATGTGACAAGCTGTATCAATGGCTTCAGGCCAGAATTTTCTTGGTGTCTTGTACTCGTCAAGCATTGTTCGAGCCATCTCAATGAGGGTTCTGTTCTTCCGCTCAACAATGCCATTTTGCTGAGGTGTAGATGGAGCAGAAAATTCATGAGTGATTCCCATTGTATCCAGATAGAGATCAAGGCCGGTGTTCTTGAATTCAGTGCCGTTATCACTTCTGATATGCTTGATCTTGACGCCATAATTGTTCATTGCTCAATTGGCGAATCGTTTGAAGACATCTTGTACTTTAGTCTTGTAGAGAATTATGTGCACCCATGTATATCTTGAGTAGTCATCAACAATGACGAAGCCATAGAGACATGCCGTTGTTGTGAGGGTAGAGTAGTGATTAGGGCCAAATAAGTCCATGTGCAACAGCTCAAAGGGTTGAGATGTCGTCATGATTGTCTTCGAGGGGTGCTTGTCCCTAGTCATCTTCCCAGCTTCGCAAGCACCACACAAATGATCTTTCTTGAACTTGACACCTTTGATGCCTATGACATGCTTCTTCTTGACGATAGTGTGCAAGTTCCTCATGCCAGCATGCCCCAGCCTTTGATGCCAGAGCCAGCATTCTGAAGCTTTTGCAAGAAGACATACGGCAAGCTGTGGACCTGCTGAGAAATCTACCATGTATAGATCACCTTTCCTATACCCTTCAAAGACTAGAGACTTGTCAGATTCCATTAGTACAAGTCAACGATATTTTCCAAATATCACAATCATGTTTAAGTCACAAAGCATTGAGACAGACATTAAGTTGAATCCAAGGGATTCACCAAGCATCACTTTATCCATGTGTTGATCCTTTGAGATTGCAACTCTACCTAGACCCAATACCTTGCCTTTACCAGTGTCAGCAAATGTGATTTGACTCTTGTCGGATGGACGTAAGGTTGAGTCCATGAGAAGACTTCGATCACCAGTCATATGATTAGTGCATCCGCTGTCAATAATCCATTCTGAAGCTTTTGGTGCCTACAGTGCAGTTAGGAGGATAGGCTTCACAATGTATGTTGTGAAGCATAAGCAGTTGATGCACACTTGGATTATCACAGCATAGATGAAAGTTAGCACACAGTATGACAGGTAAGCGATTCATATGTGGAATACATAGTAAGTTATTTTATCATGCGTCCCTTTTGTGTTTTAGGTCCCCAGCAATAATATCGGATGCCTTTGATTGCTGGCTGGAGACCATGTTCTGCAAAAGAGAGTTAGTACTTCTTCACCACCCACATCTTGAGGGGTGGCTTAGAAGCAATGAGTCTAAGTGCAGCATCTGAGAATTTCGACTTTGGAGCCCTAGCAAATAGCCTTGCAGGAGATGAATGATACTCGTATGAATAGGCGGAAAAGTTCTTAGTATTGTGAACATAGCGGTTTGAAGACACACGCTCATATTCATAAGTTTGAGTGTGATTTCCCTGCAAAACATTGGCGTTAGGGTGACTCAGGTGAGTCCTGTTTCCGTATGAAGCCGTTGGACCATGTGACGGCTTTGATCTGGGGTTTCTCTTCTTCCCTGGTGGTGTCATGACAACATTCACAGGAAGATTCTCAAGACAGCTTTTGGGAACCCATATCTTCTTCATTGGCGGTCCATTCCTGCAGTTAGTACCAATATACCTGGCAAACACTTCACCACTCTGATTTTTGAACAGTTTATAGTTTGCATCAAAGGATTCATCAATGATAATAGGATTAGCACAGGCAAAGCCAGATAAAGTGGATGGATCCACTGAAGGTTCCTTTGCAGCAACCCATGTGGTTTTGGGATACTGCTGAGGCTTCCAGTAGGAACCATCATCATTCATTTTCCTCTCGAACCCAACACCCTCTTTCATAGGGTTTCGGTTCAGAATCTGCTTTTTGAGGACATCACAAAGTGTCTGATGCCCTTTCAGACTTTTATACATCCCTGTTTCAAGCAATGTCTTCAACCTAGCATTTTCATCAGCAATAGTAGTGGTATCCTCAGAAGTGGGGTTAGTTACCACATCAGTAGTTGAAGACAGAGCAACAGTAGCAGCAGTGGAACATTCAGCAATAGAGGCAGCGTTATCACGCTCAATGCATTTTAAGCATGGTGGTTCAAATTCATCCTGAGCGGGACTGATCTGTTGAGCGCGAAATGACTCATTCTCTTTTTGAAGATCTTCCTGAGTCGCTTTCAATTTCTCAAGCTCTTGCTTCCTTTGAATATAATCATAGGAGAGCTTTTCATAAGTGGTTGAGAGAGTCTCATGAAGACATTCAAGTTCTTGATACTTAGCATGAAGATTTTTTATGTCTTCAACTAAGGACTGTGAACGTGTCATTTCCACGTCCAACGGGTCATCGCTTTTGCCTAACAGTTTTTGAGTATGTTCCATAGCCCTTTGTTGTTCAGTAGCAATTTTAGCAAGTGTTTTGTAGCTGGGTTTAGATTCACAATCAGAGTCATCTTCACTTGATGTTTGAAAGTAAGCATCGCGTGATTTTACCTTGGCACTGCGTGCCATGAAGCAGTAGGTGGGAGCAGGATCTTCGTTGTCATCATTAGCGTTGGTGTGGGAGTCATTGTCTTCTGTGTTGAAGATGGACTTTGCAATGTAGGCTGTGGCCAGAGCCAGACTTGCAACACTAGAGTCGGACTCAGCTTCAAATTCCACCTCTGCCTCCTCAGAAGCAGACTCCTCCTCTGAATCCATTTCCTTGCCAACAAAAGTACGAGCCTTGCCAGATGAGCTCTTCTTGTGAGATGAAGACCTTGATGAGGACTTGGAAGAAGACTTCGAAGATTTCTTCTTCTTCTTGTCATCGGAGTCATATTCCTTGCTCTTCTTCTTCTTCTTCTCGTTTTCCCACTAAGGAACTCAGAGATGTAGTGCCCAGGCTTCTTATACTTGTGACATGTTCTCTTCTTGTTGTCTTGAGTGGAAGCTTCATCATTTCTTGAACTAGATCGTGAAGACTTTCTGAAGCCCTTTTTCTTGGTGAATTTCTGGAACTTCTTCACAAGCATAGCAAGTTCCCTTCCAATGTCTTCAGGATCATCAGAACCATAGTCAGATTCTTCTTCTTCAGATGAGGAAACAACTTTTGCCTTCAAAGCACGATTTCGGCCATAGTTGGGGCCATAGATATCTCTTTTCTCAGAAAGCTGGAACTCATATGTGTTGAGCCTCTCAAGTATATCAGACGGATCGAGAGTCTTGAAGTCAGGACGTTCTTGTATCATGAGGGGAAGGGTGTCAAAAGAGCTATCAAGGGATCTCAGCAGCATCTTGACGATTTCATGCTTGGTGATCTCAGTGGCGCCGAGAGCCTCAAGCTCATTTGTGATGTCAGTGAGGTGATCAAACGTGAGCTGGACATTTTCATTGTCGTTTCTCTTGAAGCGGTTTAAGAGATTGCGAAGAACACTAATTCTCTGGTCTCTCTGTGTAGAGACGCCTTCGTTGACCTTGGATAGCCAGTCCCAGACTAGCTTTGACGTTTCTAGAGCACTCACACGGCCATACTGTCCTTTTGTCAGATGACCACAGATGATGTTCTTTGCAGTCGAGTCCAGTTGAATGAACTTTTTGACATCAACATGGGTGACACCTTCACCAGTCTTTGGAATGTCGTTCTTGACGACATACCAGAGGTCGACATCAATGGCTTCAAGATGCATGCGCATCTTATTCTTCTAGTAGGGATATTCTGTTCCATCGAACACGGGGCAAGCAGCGGAGACTTTGATTATCCCTGTAGTCGACATAGCTAAACTCCAGGTGGTTAAACTGAATCACACAGAACAAGGGAGTACTTAGCTCTGATACCAATTTAAAGTGCTAGTTATCGACTAGAGGGGGGTGAATAGGTGATTTTATCAAAGTCTTCAAAACATGGAAGTTTCGAAGACAAACAATAGAAATGACCTAATTGATATGTAGCGGAAGATAAACTACAACAAGCAAGCCATAGTCAAGTATGCAATAGCGTTAACGTATGAAGACTAATAGCAGCTAGGTAGTAGGATCGGGATGGAAGATAGTATGAAGCCAATCAACAACAGTAGTCAAGCAATGAAGTCAATCAGATAAGACAGATAAGCAATGACTTCACGAAGACAAACTTAAGGTAAAGGAGGGAAGAGATAGAACCAGTCACTTGTTGAAGACACAGGATTTGTTGGAACAGTTCCAGTTGCTGTGACAACTGTACGTCTGGTTAGGTAGGCTGAGATTCAACTCAGAAGACCATTTCTTCACCTTATTCCCCTTGAGCTAAGGACACTCAGTCCTCGCCCAATCACTCTGGTTAGTCTTCAAGGTAGACTTCCAAACCTTCACAGACTTCATTCACCCGGCAATCCACAATGACTCTTGGATGCTCAGAATGCGACGCCTAACCGGCCGGAGGATGCACAGTCCTCAAGTGTAATAAGTCTTCAGGTTACACAGACAGAAAGACTTCAGTGATGCCTAACACTCTTTGGCTCTGGGTGTTTGGGCTTTGTCCTCGCAAGGATTTCTCTCTCAAAGGCTTCGAGGTGGGTTGCTCTCAAAACGACAAAAGCCGTAAATTAACTCTGAGCAGCCACCAATTTATGGTGTAGGGGGTGGGCTATTTATAGCCACAAGGCAACCCGACCTGATTTGTCCAAAATGACCCTGGGTCACTAAGGAACTGACACGTGTTCCAACGGTCAGATTTCAAACACACACGACAACTTTACTTGGGCTACAAGCAAAGCTGACTCATCTAGCTCTGGATAAGATTTGCTCTCATTGTCTTTGCTCGAAGACGTAGGATTTGGGTTGAGCATCACTTCAGTCACTCTGACTTAGTTCACTTGGACCCCACTTAACAGTACGGTGGTTCTTATGACTCAACAAAGAAGAAAAGGAAACAACGAAACCACACAGTCTTCGCGCTCCATAGTCTTCACACAATGTCTTCTCATGTCATAGTCTTCAATATGAATATCTTCTCATACCACCATTGCCGTCAATGTCTTCATACATTTTTAGGGGTCATCTCCAGTAGGTAAACCGAATCATTGAGGGACACTACCTGCGTTATCCTGCAATTCTCACAAACGCATTAGTCCCTCAACCAACTTTGTCGTCAATACTCCAAAACCAACTAGGGGTGTCACTATATGCACTTACACACACTTATTACATCGAATGTCTCAAAAGAGAACTTATTACAATAAATATAGCGTAAGGCCATCTAATAACGATAACATCGGAAAGCTTGGAAGATAATTGAGTCCATCAACTCCAACGGCATCACTGAGTATAGAACCACGACCTAAGGCACCTTACTCGTCGTCTGAAAAGTCTGCAACATGAACGTTGCAGCCCGAAGACGGGTCAGCACATGGAATATGCTGGCAATGTAACACATGGAGAGTAATGAACAGAAATATGCTATACTACATGCATATATGGCTGGTGGAAAGCTCTATGGTTACAGTTTTTGCATAAAGCCAATTTTTCCCTACTGCAAAGGAATAAATTTATTTAACTATCATGGTGGTTGTTAAACATTGAGAAGATAGACATCCTCTCAATCCCAATTAAAACATCATCATTAAACCCAACACAATTAATTAAAGTAACATGATGAGATTCACATGATAATCCAAGTACTAGATACTCAAAACGTCCATAACCGGGGACACGGCTAACCATGATTAGTTTATACACTTTGTAGAGGTTTGCGCACTTTTCCCCACAAGACTCAATCTCCTCCGTTGGATTTCTCGCACTACATGGTGTTTGAGAAACGGATGACCGAGACATAGTCTTTCAGAAGCGTTTGCACCTTACGATCAGGTAGACAGTACCAACCTACATCCCCTACATCTGCTAGTCTACCACTTTAAGAGTTCACACAACTTAATCAACTATGCTAGAGCCCATAGTAGCTTGCGGCTGCACACGGAAGTTTCTAGCATGAAAAATCTCATGATCCCTTTGAGCCTGGTTGGCGGTCCATAAAGAAAAACAGACAATTGCTGGAATACCCAGGTGCCTCAATCCACCCAGATGTGTGTTTAAGTTGCCACCTTAAGTAAACCATTAAATAACAATCTCACATCTGTCGTGGATACACTCACCCAATCCAGTCTACTAGCATAGCATGGCATTTTAAGCAAATGTAGAAGTAACTCCCAAGGGATTGATAATAAAACAAGTAATAGGTACTACCTCGTCTACTTCCCAAAACCCATATATTAATCAGATCCTAATCATGCAATTGTTTGAGGATTGATCTAATGCAATAAAACTGGGTAGTAAAGACGTATGATCAAAGTGTTACTTGCCTTGCTGATGATCCATGAAACCTAGAGATTCGAAGCAGGAAGCGGCGCACTCCGGGTACTCTATCGTAAACAAACAAGCATACAATAAGTACTCATCTAATGCACGGGTAAAACTCAAATAAAAGAACTAACCAGAAATTTCAACTTAAGAACTCCGGTTTGCAAAAAGTATCAAATCAAACAAAGCAACGAAAGACAAACGACGAAAGAAACAAGCTTCGTTTACTAATCTGGACCTAAGTCAAATTTTACAGAAGCAAAAACTTGTTTGAGTTGGTTAAACGGAAAGAGGGTTTCGAGACGAAACTCTAGGCGCTTGAATCGCCTGATTCCGATAAACGAGTGAAAAGTTACACTAAAACGAAAATCGGATCAGAAATCGCGATCAGAAATAATCGCGGAAAATCCGAGAAAAAGAAAAACTGATGAACGGATTAACGAACGGACGTTCGTTAACAGAAACTAAACAATGAACTCGTCCGTTAAAACGAACGAACGAACGAACGCTCGCTAAAAAAGTAAACCGAAAAAATAAAATAAATCGATCTAAAAAAATAACCGAGGGTTTTCTAAAAAAAATGAATCGGTTTTTTTAGAAAACCAGGGCGGCGGCGGCTACCTCGGCTTGGGCTCCGGCGAAGTC
>NW_025225099.1:87069-95291 GCF_018294505.1 Triticum aestivum | reverse complement strand
GGCGGTTTGCGGCGGCGGTGGCTCCGGCTTGGGGCTCTAGGGGGGCCCAGGTCGGCTATTTAAAGGGGGGGGGCGGTGGCTTGCGGGAGGGGCAAGACAGCGGGGCGGAGTCTGGCTCAGACTCTGTTCGAGTCGTCGGCGGCGGTGGCGCGGTCTCCGCGCGGGAGAGGGCAGCGGGGAGGCGAGCCGGCCTTGCTCGGCTGGGCTTCGGCCTAGTCGGCGCGCGCGAGTTTTTTTTAAAACAATTCCACCGAACAGAAATTAAATCCTAGAAAAATAAATAAAAATCTAAAAATGCCGAAACAAATTTTCGCCGTCTAAATAAAATATTTGGAACGAGATGAACATTTTCTTGGCCCTAAAATGCAGTTTTGAAAACGTGCAATTTTTCCTGAATTCAAATAAAATAGCGAAAAACTCCGGAATAAAATCTTATTTGATTTTCTTAAAATCCTCAATATTTATTTATTTTTGGGAAATTCATTGTATTCCCTCTCTCATATTTTTTTATAATTGAAATAATTGAAGATAAAATAAATAAAATCAAATGATCCTATTTTCAAAATTTGAGAAAACTCAAATATGAAAATAATGAAATCCCCAACTCTCTTCGAGGGTCCTTGAGTTGCGCAGAATTTCTAGGATCAAACCAAAAGCAATAAAATATGATATGCAATGATGATCTAGTGTATAACATTCCAAATTGAAAATTTGGGATGTTACAAACCTACCCCCCTTAAGATGAATCTCGTCCTCGAGATTTGGGTTGGCTAGAAAATAGGTGAGGGTGATCCTTCAGCAGATCTTCCTCTTGCTCCCAGGTGGCTTCATCCTCGGTATGGTGGCTCCACTTAACTTTGCAAAACTTGATAACCTTGCTGCGGGTGACTCGGCTGGCATACTCAAGAATTTTGACTGGCTTCTCCTCATAGGTCAAATCACTATCCAACTGAATTGCTTCCAGTAGCAATGTATCTCTCAGTGGTATATCAGCCATCTCTGTGTGGCACTTCTTCAACTGGGAAATGTGGAACACGTCATGAACTTCTGACTATCCTTCGGGCAATTCCAATTTGTAGGCAACTTCTCCCATACGCTCCAAAACTTTGTATGGGCCTACAAAACACGGTGCTAACTTTCCCTTAACTCCAAAGTGCTTAACTCCTCGAAGTGGAGATACACGAAGATAAACTCGGTCTCCGACTTCATAAACTGTCTCCTTGCATTTTGAATCTGCATAGCTCTTCTGCCTGGACTGGGCTACCTTGAGCCTATCGCGAATCAACTTCACCTTCTGTTCAGACTCCCTAATCAAATCTGGTCCAAACAACTGGCAGTCTCCAACTTCATCCCACGACAACGGGGTTCTGCACCTCCTTCCGTACAAGGCTTCGAAAGGGGCCATCTTCAAACTGGATTGATAACTGTTGTTGTAAGAGAACTCTGCGTATGGCAAATTGTTGACCCAACTAGATCCATAATCTAGCGCACAAGCTCTCAGCATGTCTTCCAGAATCTGATTGACTCTTTCGGTCTACCCATCTGTCTGCGGATGAAAGGTTGTACTGAACTCTAGCCTGGTACCCAAGTTTCATGCAATTGATTCCAGAACTTTGAGGTAAACCATGTTCCTCTATCTTATACGATGCTCCTCAGAACTCCATGCAGACATACGATCCGGGTCATGTATATCTTAGCCAACTTAGCACTGGTGTAAGTGGTCTTCACGGGGATGAAATGAGCTACCTTCGTCAAACGATCAACTACAACCCAAATCGAGTCATAGCCTGAACGAGTCCTGGGCAATCCTGTGATAAAATCCATGCCTAGTTTATCCCACTTCCATTCAGGTATCAGCAATGGCCGTAATAATCCTGCTGGCTTATGATGCTCTTCCTTCACTCTCTGACATACATCACAAACTGCTACATACTCCGCAATATCCTTCTTCATTCCGGTCAACCAGAATGTGTCCTTCAAATCCAAATACATCTTAGTATTTCCTGGGTGAATCGAATATGGTGACTCATGGGCATCTTGCAGAATCAACTTCCTAATCTCCGGATCATTAGGCACATAAACACGATCCTCGAACCATAAGGTATCCTGCTCATCCTCACGAAATCCTTTAGCTTTTCCTTTGCTCATTTTGTCCTTTATAGAGGCAATCTCCTTGTCAGTCTTCTAAGCTTCTCTGATCTTATCCATCAAAGTAGATTGAATCTCCAATGCTCCTAAATAGCCTCTCGGAACTATCTCCAAACATAGCTCACGAAGATCCTCAGCTAACTCCCTTGGTAACTCTCCGGTCATGAGTGTGTTGACATGACTCTTGCGGCTCAACGCATCGGCTACTACGTTAGCCTTTTCGGGGTGATAATGCAATCTCATATCATAATCCTTGATGATCTCCAACCATCTCCTTTGCATGAGATTCAGCTCCTTCTACGTGAAGATGTACTTCAAACTCTTATGATCTGTGTACACCTCACAATGGTTTCCAATGAGAAAATGTCTCCATGTTTTCAATGCGTGCACTACGGCTGCTAACTCCAAATCATGTGTAGCATAATTCCACTCGTGGGGCTTAAGCTGTCGTGAGGCATACAAAACAACTCTTCCCTCCTGCATAAGCACTGCTCCTAGTCCTCGACGAGAAGCATCGCAATATACTTCATAATCCTTGCGCTGATCTGGCAGAATCAACACTGGCAATGTAACCAAATGCTTCTTCAACTCCTGGAAACTGGCCTCACATTCTTCAGTCCATTTGAACTTGGTATCCTTCTTCAATAACTCCGTCATTGGCTTCACAATTTTCGAGAAATTCTCAATGAACCTCCGGTAGTATCCTGCGAGTCCAAGAAAACTCCGGATCTCTCCAACTGTTGTTGGGGCTTCCCAATTTGTTACAGTGACAACTTTGGTGGGATCTACTGCTATTCCTTCTCCGGATATAACATGTCCGAGGAATCCAACTTCCTTCAACCAAAACTCACATTTGCTGAACTTGGCATATAACTGATGTTCTCTGAGCTTGTCAAGTACCAAACGCAAATGCTCCTTATGAACCTCTTCATTCTTCGAGTAGACCAAAATATCATCAATGAACACCATGACGAACTTATCCAGAAACTCCATAAACACCTTGTTCATCATGTTCATGAAATACGCAGGTGCGTTAGTCAAACCAAATGACATAACGGTATACTCATACAGCCCATACCTGGTGGTAAAAGCCGTCTTAGGTATATGCTGCTCTCGAATCTTCAACTAATGGTATCCTGATCATAAATCGATCTTGGAAAATACCTTAGCTCCTTGCAATCGGTCTAACAGATCATCGATGATCGGCAGTGGGTACTTGTTCTTGATGGTCACTTCATTCTATCCTCGATAATCAACAACCATCCTTAATGATCCATCCTTCTTCTCCACTAGAAGCACCGGCGATCCTCAAGGTGAAGAACTTAGGAGAATATAGCCTTTATCCAATAACTCATTAATCTGTTCCTTAATCTCTTCCAAATCTTTTGCGGTCATCCTGTATGGTCTCTTAGATACTGGCCCTGTGCCTGGCAAAATCTCAATCAAAAGCTCAATGTCTCTATCCGGTGGCATGCCTGGCAACTCCTCTAGAAATACGTCAGGGAAATCCTTCACCACTGGTACTTCCTCCTGTACAACTCCTGATAAAGAATTTACTTGTGTCCTCTTTGGTACATGCCGGGATACATACTTGATCCTTCTTCCTTCTGGGGTGGTAAGCAAAATCATCTTACTGGCGCATTCAATGTTCCCTCCATACTTCGATAACCAATCCATGCCTAATATCACATCCAGTCCTTGCAATTCCAGTACTATTAGGTCTGAGGGAAACACGCAGTTACCAATCCTTAATGGTAACCGATCACACCATAAACTAGCCATATACTCTGCTCCAAGCGAGGTTACTAACATGGGTGACCTAAGGGCTTGGGTTGGCAGTTTATACTTATCCACAAATCCCCTTGATATGTATGAATGCGATGCACCAGTATAAAAAAGAACGAGTGTAGTAAACGACTTAACCCAAAAACTTACCTATTACTGCATCTGGCTGGGCTTCAACCTCCTCCACATTAACGTGGTTCACCTGTCCCCTATCGAAAGAGTTTGGCTTCTTCCCAGAGCTTCCATTGCCATTCCCATTCTGGGCTTCAGGACATTCATTGGCATAATGTCGAGTCTTCTGACACTTATAGCAAGTGACTTGACTCAGGTCTCTCTTGGCTGGGGTTGATGGGTTGGTACGGTTCTGGCCATTGCTTCCTCCATTCCCGTTACCATTCTTGGGGCCATTATGATTATGCGAGCTCCCTCCTCCATGGGTATGCTGAAAATGTCCTCCCGATTTCGGGGTAAAACGTGGCTTCTGCTGAGCTCCAGAATTGTACTTTCCTTGTCCATACTTCCTCTTGCGGTTTTCAATCTGCTGCTGCTTTCCTTCAATCATAAGAGCACAATCTACCAACTCCTGGTAGTTGTTGAAAGTTGCTACCATCAACTGCATGCTCAGCTCATCATTCAGTCCTTCCAGAAACTTCTCCTACTTAGTTGCATCCGTAGCAACATCATCCGGGGCATAACATGCTAACGTACTAAAGTCATCCACATACTGGCCAACTATCCGTCCTCCTTGGCGCAAGTTGCGAAACTCACGCTTCTTCATGGCCATAGCTCCTGCTGAAACATGGGCAGTACGGAAAGCCTACTGAAACTGATCCCATGTGATAGTGTCGATGGGATACGTGGCTGTGAAATTCTCCCACCAAGATGTTGCGGGTCCCTCAAGCTGATGTGCGGCAAAACAGACCTTTTCCGCATCTATGCATCCTGCAGTTGTCAACTCTCTTCCTGTCTTGCGGAGCCAATCATCTGCAACTACCGGCTCGGTGCTACTGGAGAACACCGGCGGATTCAGTCTAAGGAAACGGGTTAATTTGTCAACTGGTGGTGGCGGTGGGTTCTTCTTCTTGTTGTTGTTCCCCTGATTCTGATTCTGGACTAGTAACTGCATCAACGCATTCTGCTGCTGGATCAACTGAGTGAGCTCCGGTGGGAAAGCAAATCCATTGTCACGTCTCGGAGGCATTTGATGGGTTTAGAAAAGATGAGAAAATAGAATAGAATGAGGTCTAGAGAGAAAACACTACCCATATGCACATGAGACAAATGCAAACAAACTCAGTTCATTCAATTCAAACAAGGGCATACAGCGGTCTAACTATCGTTATAAAAGTGCTCGGACTATACTAGATACATGGGGGAATACTACTACTGTTATGGGGGTCGGCTAGAAAAACTGCTCCGATGAAGACTCCATGAAATCTGCTCCAGCTTCATCAACATAGTCATCATCACTATCGTCTGGGTCCGAGTCGGTGTCGTCGATGATGATGTAGTTCTCTGGACAAATGCACTCATCGTCTTCTCCTCCAGTTGCGGGGAATCGCATGAAAACCTTCAGCTTCTTCTTCAGATCATCATTCTTCTCCACAAGTGTTGCTATTTCCTCCTCATATCCATCACGTGTAGACTTGAGTTCTTCCTCCAGCTCCATGATCTTCGTCATAGCCTTCTTCAGATCTATCATGCCTACGCACATCTGGTTCTCCTGGCGTTGAATGTGCTGGTTTAACTCCCGGATGAAAGCTGCAATTGATCTATCCTTCCTGGTGCTGATCATCTCCCATTGCTCATCTCGGCGCCCACAAATCTGATAGATAGTATCCTTGAGATCCTTTTGGTAAACTTCTCCAATGCGTCCCATGGTGATGTGGGCTGCCATGCTCTTTGGTAGACTCCAGGTTGGTGCATCGAAGGAAAACTCTATGGGCTTGGTGACGGGCATGAACTTCCTTCCTGGAACTTGAACTTGAATCATCCAATGCTCCTCTTCTGGTAAAGTGGCGATGTAGGTCCTGGTGAAGCTTGGTACTCCGATGTTTAGGTATCTAGTGACTTCCTTCAAGTGGCGTCCAAAGGGTGTATCTTCATCGGGTTGCGTGAACTTGTTCCTTGCATCCGCCATCCTAAAAGAGTAGAACAGATGAGGAGTCAGAAATGAGAAGAGTGAGTAGTGATCTAGGGCTTTTAGCTTAGTGGTCGTGTCCTACAGTCAGCGTGTGCTCTGATACCATCTTGTAGCGACCAGACCTCAAACAGTCTGATGTATGTGCTTTAGTGTCATCCCTGGATCAGTAATGCTGACACGCACAATACTTGAAGGATTTATAACAGAGTAGCAATCACACAATTATTACATCGAATGTCTCAAAAGAGAACTTATTATAATAAATATGGCTTAAGGCCATCTAATAACGATAACAGCGGAAGGCATGGAAGATAAGTGAGTCCATCAACTCCAACGACATCACTGAGTATAGAACCACGACCTAAGGCACCTTACTCGTTGTCTGAAAAGTCTGCAACATGAACGTTGCAGCCCGAAAACGGGTCAGCACATGGAATATGTTGGCAATGTAACACATAGAGAGTAATGAACAGAAATATGATATACTACATGCATATATGGCTGGTGGAAAGCTCTATGGTTACAGTTTTTGCATAAAGCCAATTTTTCCCTACTGCAAAGGAATAAATTTATTTAACTATCATGGTGGTTGTTAAACATTGAGAAGATAGACATCCTCTCAATCCCAATTAAAACATCATCATTAAACCCAACAAAATTAATTAAAGTAACATGATGAGATTCACATGATAATTCAAGTACTAGATACTCAAAACGTCCATAGCCGGGGACACGACTAACCATGATTAGTTTATACACTCTGCAGAGGTTTGCGCACTTTTCCCCACAAGACTCGATCTCCTCCGTTGGATTTCTCGCACTACATGGTGTTTGAGAAACGTATGACCGAGACATAGTCTTTCAGAAGCGTTTGCACCTTACGATCGGGTAGACAGTACCAACCTACATCCCCTACATCTGCTAGTCTACCACTGTAAGAGTTCACACAACTTAATCAACTATGCTAGAGCCCATAGTAGCTTGTGGCTGCACACGGAAGTTTCTAGCATGAAAATCCTCATGATCCCTTTGAGCCTGGGTGGCGGTCCATAAAGAAAAACAGGCAATCGCTGGAATACCCAGGTGCCTCAATCCACCCAGATGTTTGTTTAAGTTGCCACCTTAAGTAAACCATTAAATAACAATCTCACATCTGTCATGGATACAGTCACCCAATCCACTTCTACTAGCATAGCATGGCATATTAAGCAAATGTAGAAGTAACTCCCAAGGGTTGGATAATAAAACAAGTAATAGGTACTACCTCATCTACTTCCCAAAACCCACATATTAATCATATCCTAATCATGCAATTGTTTGAGGATTGATCTAATGCAATAAAACAAGGTAGTAAAGAGGTATGATCAAAGTGTTACTTGCCTTGTTGATGATCCGTGAAACCTAGAGATTCAAAGCAGCAAGTGGCGCACTCTGGGTACTCTATCGTAAACAAACAAGCATACAATAAGTTCTCATCTAATGCACGGGAAAAACTCAAATAAAAGAACTAACCAGAAAGTTCAACTTAAGAACTCCGGTTTGCAAAAAGAATCAAATCGAACGAAGCAACGAAAGACAAACGGCGAAAGAAACAAGCTTCGTTTACTAATCTGGACCTAAGTCAAATTTTGCAGAAGCAAAAACTTGTTTGAGTTGGTTAAACAGAAAGAGGGTTTCGAGACGAAACTCTAGGCGCTTGAATCGCCTGATTCCGATAAACAAGCGAAAAGTTATACTAAAACGAAAATCGGATCAGAAATCGCGATAAAAAATAATCGCGGAAAATCCGAGAAAAAGAAAAACTGACGAACGGATTAACGAATGGACGTTCATTAACAGAAACTAAACGATGAACTCGTCCGTTAAAACGAATGAACGAGTGAACGCTCGCTAAAAAAATAAACCGATCTAAAAAAATAACCTAGGGTTTTCTAAAAAAACAGATCGGTTTTCTTTAGAAAACGGGGGCGGCGGCTACCTCGGCGCGGGCTCCGGCGAAGTCTGGCGGGGTCCGGGGCTGTGGGGCGGCGTGGGGTCATGGGGCGGCGGCTCCTGGCGGTGGTGGCGCATGGCGGCCGAGCGGCGGCTGCGACGGCGGTGGTTTGCGGCGGCGGCTCCGGCTTGGGGCTCGAGGGGGGCCCGGGTC
>NW_025225099.1:56857-86522 GCF_018294505.1 Triticum aestivum | reverse complement strand
GCGCGCGCGAGTTTAAAAAAAAACAATTCCGCCGGACAAAAATTAAATCCTAGAAAAATAAATAAAAATCTAAAAATGCGAAAACAAATTTTCACCGTCTAAATAAAATATTTAGAACAAGATAAACATTTTCTTGGCCCTAAAATGCAATTTTGAAAACATGCATTTTTTCCTAAATTCAAATAAAATAGCGAAAAACTCCAGAATAAAATCTTATTTGATTTTTTATTAAATCTTCAATATTTCTTTATTTTTGGGAAAGTCATTTTATTCCCTCTCTCATATCTTTTTTTATAATTTAAATAATTGAAGATAAAATAAATAAAATCAAATGATCCTAATTTCAAAATTTGAGAAAACTCAAATATGAAAATAATGAAATGCCCAACTCTCTCCGAGGGTCCTTGAGTTGCGTAGAATTTCTAGGATCAAACCAAAAGCAATAAAATATGATATGCAATGATGATCTAGTGTATAACATTCCAAATTGAAAATTTGGGATGTTACAATAGCCGAGTTTAATGCCCAAGTTAGTACACCAAGTTGTCACCTCATCAGCTGTAAATTGGAGCCATTATCAGTGATTATGCCGTGCGGGACACCATAGTGGTGCACCACACCGGATATAAAGTCAATCACTGGCCTTGCTTCAGCTGTTTTTACTGGTTCGACCTCTATCCATTTAGGGAATTTATCCACCATATCCAGTAAATATTTCTTTTTATGGCTTCCTCCTTTAAGGGGTCCGACCATATCAAGCCCCTAGACCATGAAGGGCCAAGTGATCGGGATTGTTCTTAAGGCAGTGGGAGGCATATGAATTTGATTGGAGAAAAGCTGACAGCCTACAAAACTTTGGACAAGGGCTTGTGTGTCTGCTCAAGCTGTTGGCCAGAAGAGACCTGTCCGGAAATCTTTGCTTACAAGGGCCCGAGCTACAGTGTGATGGCCGCCCAGACCAGCATGTAGTTCCGCCAAGAGCTGCAGCCCCTCCTCTTCAGAGATGCACCGTTGGAGAACTCCGCTAGTGCTTTTCTTGTATAGTTCACCTTCGTGAACTTTGTAGGCTTTCGAACACCGAACTATGCGACGGGCGTCATTTTGATCGTCAGGAAGCTCCTGCCTATTAAGGTGGGCCAGGAAAGGTTCGGTCCATGGAGCAATAACGACCATGATCTCATCAGCAGAGGGTGTTATTTCGGCATCCGAACCCCCAATGATATCTGTATTGTGTTCGGCTGCTAGGGGTGTGACCAGGCCCATACTGGCATCTCCGCTCTTGCACTGCCATGCCACAGATGGTTTAAAGAGCCTTTCCACAAAGGTATTTGGCGGGACGGGGTCACGCTTGGTGCCCATGCGAGCGAGGATGTCAGCTGCCTAGTTACTGTCTCGAGCAACATGATGAAATTCGAGTCCCTCGAACCGAGCCGATATTTTTAATACATCATTTCGATATGCCGCCATTTTTGGATCTTTTGCATCAAACTCTCTGTTTATCGTAGATATTGCAAGGTTTGAGTTGCCGCGCACCTCTAGGTGTTGTACCCATGGAGACAACCATGCAGAGACCATGTAGAAGCGCCTCATATTCGGTTGCATAATTGGAGTCCGTATACATGATTTGCAGCACATAGCGGACTGTGTCCCGTATAGGGGATGTCAAGATGACACCAGCCCCCAGTGGCTAGCATTTTAGAGCCGTCAAAGTACATGATCCCGTTGGATTAGGAACTGTACTCTTTAGGGAGCTCGGCTTCCATCCACTTCGTGACGAAGTTGGCCAGGACCTGAGATTTAATAGCTCAGCGTGGCTTGTATGTTATTTCAAACGGTAAGAGCTCAGTGGCCCATTTAGTTATGTGGCCGGTGGCATCCCTGTTATTGATAATGTTGTTGAGTGGTACTTCAAATGCCACCATGTTCGAACACCCTTGAAAATAGTGTCAGAGTTTTCGGGATGCCATAAAGATCGTGTTGAAGCAGAAAGGCCCGTACGGGGTGATGAACGTCGTTGGGCCTGGCCGGACTCCTTCATTTTAATCTGATGGTATCCAGAGTAAGCGTCCAGGAAACAAAATGAGTCGTGTCCTGCGGTCGAATCGATGATCTGGTCAATGCGGGGCAACAGGAAAGGATTTTTAGGGCAAGCCTTATTGAGGTGTTTGAAACCGACACAAAGGTGCCAAGATTTGTCCTTCTTTGGCACCATAACCAAGTTGGCTGGCCAATTAGGGTGTTTGATTTTTCTGATGAACCCGGCCTCGAGCAGTTTGGCTAGCTCGTCCCCCATAGCTTGTCCTTTGGGTTCGGAAACTCGCCGTAGCATTTGCGTGACTGGTTTGAACCCTTTGATTATGTTGAGGCTGTGTTCGGCCAGTCTGTGTGGGATCCCGGGCGTGTCTGAAGGGTGCCAGGCGAAGATATCCCAATTTTAGTGCAGGAACGCGCGTAAGGTGGCGTCTACCACTGGATCCAGCTGTGCTCCGATGGACGTTCTTTTATTGGGGTCCGTTGGGTGCAATTGAAATTTAACTACTTCATCTGCTGGCTTGAAATAGGTGGATTTAGGTCTCTTATTGAGAATCACATCATCCTTGTCCATCATGGATCGTAGGGTGGTTAGTTCTTCGGATGCTAAGGCTTCGGATAATGCCTCAAGGCCAAGGATGCGGTTTTGTTTCGGCACGGAGTGCTTTATCTGGGTCAGTCAAAATTGTGATTATTCCATTGGACCCTGGCATTTTAAGCTTCATGTACCCGTAATGGGCTATAGCTTGGAAGCGTGAGAAAGCATCCCGCCCTAGAATGGTGTGATATCCGCCGTTGAAGGGAACCACGTGGAAGAGCAACTCTTCAGACCTGTAATTTTTGGGCATGCCGAATACTACATACAATTTAATTCTCCCCGAGCATCGTGCTTCTTGACCGGGGGTGATGCCTCGAAAGGTGGTACTGCTTTGCTTGATGCATGTTCTATCCACCTGAATTTTGTTGAGCGGGTCCTCGTAGATGAGGTTAAGCCCACTACCACCGTCCATGAGCACTTTGGTGAGCCGAAAGCCCTCCACAATGGGGTTTAGCACTAGAGCAGCGGGTGCTCGGACTGATCGGTTCTTTGGTTTGTCGTCGGCGGTGAAGGTTATTGCCGCGTCGTTCCATGGGCTCATTGCAGTTACTTGGTGGACATCGACGAGGTCGCGGAGTGCCCTTTTACATCAATTATTTGAAGAGAAGGTCTCGAATACCGCGAGGACATTAAAATCGTCCTCCTCCGGAGAATGTTTCTCTGGAGTGGCGATGGTGAGGATGGCCTTCCCACTCTTGGCTACCTGCCGGAGTACCCAACATGCTCGGAGGCTGGGAGTTGAGTCTGTGCTTGAAGTCGCGTGTTTCAGGCAAGGTTTGTCGAGGAGTTCGTCAAGAACAAACCTGTCTCCCATAAAGGTTTTTTTTCTGTCGGCGGTCTTATGGTCAGATTCCTCGTAAGGTTGTATCCAGTTTAGCCCGGGCAGTACACTGCTTAAAGGCAGCCGGTTCCAGTTGGGTTTTCTGGGCCTTCCATGTGCTTTCCATCGCGCAGTACTTCCGTACTACATGCGATAGTTCCGTGAAACTCTATATATGACGGCGGTCGATGGCATTCCGGATTCCCTCGTCGGTACAATTGCGATGAAAGACCGAGACTGCATCGTCGTAGCAGTAATCTTTAATCTTGTTTTTGACAAGTAGGAACCTAGACCAAAAGTGATGGACCGTTTGCTGAGGTTGCTGCCGTACATACATCAGCTCGTATATGCGTGGAGGGCCTGAATTAGTTGGAGAGTATTAATTGTAGTGGGTGGGTGGGCTAAAACTTGAGTCCCGAACCAATTTGGTGTCCGGAGCTTTCGAGATCTCCGAGGTCACCAGTTCGGGTCCGGGAAGATCCAAGTGCTTCCCGGACCCTATGTCTGACTCGGAGTTTGGAGGACGCGAAATCCCATCCAAGGGAAGGGTATCCAGCTCAAGGGGTTCGGAGGCCCGAACGTATCTAGTTTTTCATATAGGGGAGGAAGTGTTGTTGGCTCGTTCCTCGACGAGCGCTACCAGGTGAGTGATTGGCGGGAGATTGATTTCCCTCTGGTCAGGCTTAAGCCTGATCCAATCATAGTACGTTCAAAGCCCCAGGGCGGCGATGCGATCTAGCAGCTCGCTTAAGGACAAGAAATCCGCCGGATCCATCTTTTCAGAGTATTCGAGACCGATGTCGGGATGGTGTTTGGCGATCGTGGGGGACGCTGTTGGCTTAATGGCCATGCGGGCACCCACGGTGCAATCGCCGAGCAGGAGGATTTGTCCCGAAGTTAGGCCCCTTCCAGAAGTGATGTCGTTGTTGATGACGAGGTAAGCGATACATCACTTTTGGTGACTGCACAACCGAGCTCTCAATGAAAGCACCCGATAGACCAGGCGAGACCAACATTCGACGGACTCAGCGCCCCGCCGGCCCCCACTGTTGGCTCCTAGACACTGACATCCACTACAAATAAAATACACTTCTGTGATGATACGTGTTTGTCATAGTAGGTCACATTTTCTGTCATGCATGTACATCCATGACGATTTTATGACAGAATCAAGATAGTCATACATGTGCTGTGGTAGAAGTGTTCCCTGACAATACCAAAATTATCGTCACGAAAGTGTTCACTTCCATCAAGATAAATGACGCGTCATGGAAGTGCTTTCGTCAAGGGTGTCTGACACATGCATCCACAATAATGGGTCGTCGTTAAGCTATTGGGCCCGGTTTTGGATTCAATAACCCGTTAACAGCTCGGACCAACGAATATAACACCCATTTTACGGTCTATTAACGGTCTATTCGCATATCGCCAATTTTACGGCCCGGTAACTAATGACCCGTTAGGGCCTTCCCGAAATCAGCCCAACAACGTCATATGGGCCATCGAATATAACACCAGCCTGTTTCACTTTCAGCCCATGTGTGGCCCACAACGTCTTTCGGCCCATATGAGGCCTTCCAGACCTTTGGGACCTTTAGTGGCCCACTGTGACTCTGGCCCATAATGAACAGTAAATTTCTTTGTACCCATTAATGGCCCATGATTCACATGGGCCATTTCCTGCCCGTGTTAGCTTCTGTCCTACTGACTACCCATACGTTCTTGGGCTCCTTTCCGGCCCTCGATTACTTGCATCCCATTACTAGCATGTTCCCCTAATGGGTGAAATTCGGCCCGTGGTTAGAATCGACCCACTTGTGGCATGTTAACCTGTTGCACCGTTTCCACCCCGTCCTATATTCTGGCCCATTAACGACCCGTTATGCCTATGATAGAATTAAGCCTTTGCTGTCTTCCGTCCTATTAACGGCTCGTTACCATGCTGGCTCGATACTAATTACGCCCGTTTACAGCCCATGTGGTCCCATTTATCCGACGGCTCAAGGCCCACTGATTCTACGACCCGTTGGGGGCCCATTTATCTGACGACCCGTAGGAGGCCCATGGATCATACGGCCTATAGCAGGCTCAAGGTTACCATGGTCAATATATGGCCCGTGGTTGTTGCAACCACTAGCAAACCAAGGAAAAGATTACATCCACTGGGAAATAAATAAGCCAGAAACTAATGCTAGGCTATTAAGGCAATTGCACAGATTACATCCACTGGGCATCAATGTTCGCCACCAGTGCAAATATAGGGAACACCCTACACTATAAAAAAATGGCTTGCTGTTTTCTTCAGCCGGTGGCCGCACGTTAAGAACAAATTTTGTATCACAACAAAACAAATTGCAACCATAGAACAAAAGGAAGGTTGGCATAAAAGTTAGCAGTCCGGCAGATAAATGCACCACCAGAAGTTCAGACGCTCAGTTCATTTGACCTGCTTGTTAAGTTTTCATGTTGTACTGTCCGATGGAGCACCATACCTTCGCCTTCATTTCTCCTAGGCTCCTGATCAACATAGCAAATGTCTGATAGTCTAGTTTCGAAACCATGCATATCTTGACAACATCGAACAATGGGTGTCCTTGTTTCACAAAGGGTCTCTGTTAGGGAATGGACTTGTGTCTGGAGTGCAGACATAACATTGTTTTGAGCTTGCATATCTTGATCATGAGGCAGTTTGGACGAGATTGCCTTAACAACCAACCCAGTATTATGCAGAAACGTGCTTTTGGCATTGCTAGTGCACAGGAACTGACTCACTGCAGGAAGAGGTGACATTGCGCAGTTGCCTTGTCACCTTCAGAAGGTGGCGGTTCCAACATTTATTCCATAGCTTGCTGAAAAGTTGAGTTTTTACATTAGTAGTGCCAGAATAGAAGATATTAAGGAGGCAGCAAAACCAAACAAAATAGCTTTGGTCTATATACATAACTTATTCTGGTCAACCCGTGTAAAATATTGGTTGTATTTTACTGCAAAAGTACATAATAAAACCAGGTTCCAAACATATGACCATGTACCATGGCTAATGTATTTTCTATTTCTTCACATTGTATTGACATATAAGGATAAAGAGACAAAATTTATAATACAGTAAGCATAGTATTACATCATTCATATCAAAAACAACTAACAACAGACAAACAGGAAATTGTAACATTGTGTGGGGAAGTCCAGCATGGAACTAGATTACAAATCAAGATCAAAGGAACATCACTCCTCTCTTTCAAAACTTGTAAGGTGCAATGATACGGTAAGACAATTGTGTATAAAATTGAAAAGAGTAATAGACATTGTCTTCAAAACGTGCAGTTCAATGCACAAGTCAGAGTAAGTAGTAGTTAAAAGGCATGAGGATTAAGGACTTAGAACAACGACTTTGACTAGTGTAGTCATGCTGATACGTCTCCAACGTATCTATAATTTTTGATTGTTCGATCCTATGATATTGTCACACCCTAGCTAGTTCATGCATTAGAGTGTTGCATCATGTTTATTCTTTCATCAGAAACCTGAAATGGGGATGACAGAACCCCCAGCCCCCTCTGAAACCAATTAGGGTTTACTAAAAACTTTTTCAATGAACCTGAAATGCCCTTCTAAAATGCCCATCATTTTTGTCTTGGTTCAGATCCTCTGCCAAAAGTGATGCACATTTTCCTAGGCCATCTTAGGTTTTTTGAATTAAATCATAAATATTTGAATTTGGGCATTTAAAATTATATAAAATATTTAAATGCTCAAATATCTCCAAACTAAAATGTTTCATGTTGGAAATAATCCAACTATGGACCAGGAGTAGTTTGGTGATTTTAGGAGTTGCCTAAGTATTTTTAATAAATCAACAAAGTTGCAGAAGTATTAAAAAACAGAAACAGGAAAAAAAATAGAAAACTTACCTGGTGCCCAGCACCCGGCCCACCTGCCGGCCCAGCCCAGCACCGCTCCAGCGAGCTGCTTGCCGGCCAGGCAGGCAGGCAGGTGCCCGACGGCGACCGCAGCGCGCGCCACGCAGCTGGCTGCCACCCTGCTCCACCTCCTCGCCTCGGGGCTGGATGGATGAGCTCTACGCAGTGCCGTGAACCCGCAGGACACCTCCATTCTCCTCCAACCCCTCTCTCTCGCGCTCCCCCGCCATGGCCGATGCCATCGCCGCCACCCCCTCCCCGTAGCCACGCCCTCCGTCAACCCCACGCCGTGCCGCCGTGTCCAGGAGCTCCGCTACCCTCCTCTCCTTCGAGCAAGCCGAGCCCCGAGCGCTCACAAGGCCCGAGCCCACCGCATCGACCTCGACCGAACTGCCGTCGCTAGAGATCCCCTTCAACGCCGACGTCGCTCCGGCCCGTCCCCGGCCGCACCAAGGGCTTCGTCGAACTCCCCGTGAGCTTAGCTATCTTCCCCTCCCTTCTTTCTTGCTCCCGAGCTGTGTAGCGACCTCCCGGAGCTCAACCGCACCCACCGCCACGGAGCTCGTCGCCGACGTGCTCCCGGTCATCTTCTGGCCACTCCACGGTGTCCATCATGCTCACCGCGTCACGTAGCACCTAACTAGCTACTCCCCGCTCCTCACCGACCCCTCTTGCATCAAGTTCGACTTCGGCCGAACTCTAGTGGCTGCCAAAGTCGTCGCCGGCGCCAACTCCGGCCACCCCGACCCCAACGGACTCCACCAAGAGCTGCGGTTCGTCCTCAACTCCTCTCCGGTGGCCTCCGCGGCTCGTTTGGTTGCCGGAACGGCAAAAACCACTTCCGCCGCCGCGTCGGGCTCGCTGGCGGCTAAACACCGGTGCAGCCGACCCGGGTTTGACCACGGGTGGGCCCTGGTTGACTCTCCTAAGTCAATGACAGGTGGGGCCCAGCCCTGTTAACTAATTAGGATTAGTTTTAATTAATTTTAGTTTAGCTAATCACCCTGACACGCGGGACCCACTGTCAGGTTTGACCCGGACCGTGTCCCGTTGACCTGCTGATGTCACACTGACGTCAGGCTGACGCAGTAATTGATTTTCTGGATTTATTTTAATATAGGAAATTCCAGAATATAGTTTAAACTTCAAAAATTCATAACTTTTAATCTGTAACTCCAAATCAGACAAGTTATATATGAAAAATGATCAGAAAAATCCAATCTATCCATCTGTACTATTTTCATGCATGATTAAACAAGTTAACTTGATGTTTAATGCAGAACAAGATAAAACACTTTAAAGGGCCATGTATGAGTTTGAAATTTGAATCTTTGGTTCAAATTGGTTCAAACCCTTCTGGTCTTAGTTGCATTAGCCCAACACACTCATATTGCCATGTTTCATGCATGCATCATATTGTTGCACATTGTTTGGTGATGGTTGTGTATCGGTGTTCTTTGCGGCAGGTTTTGTCTCCGAGGAGTACTGTGATTACCCTAACGAAGAACCGTATCAGTGCGTCGAACCATCAGGCAAGCAACCAACCATTTGATCATATCGATACAATCCCATGTTCTCGCTCCTGCTCTCTTTTACTGCATTAAGACAACGCGTTTCAAACTGCTGTGTGCTACGGTAGTTGAACCCACTTCCTCTGCATGACCTGTCATTGCCACAGTAACTAGATGAAACCCACTAGCATGTGTAGGAGTTGATTGAGCCATATGTATGTGTTGTTCCTACCTTGCTATGCCTGCTATGCTTAGAGTCGTGTCAGGTCTGGTTCATCTGGGTGATGGGGCAGAGTGAAATGATTATGTCGGTAATGAGAGTGGTGTGGTGAACACGATTTGGTAAAGGTATCGATGAAAGGCCATGTAGGAGTACATGGTGGGTTGTTTCATTGAAGACGACCTTAAGCACTGAGATCTGTATGTGTGATTTAAGATACAGCTACTACCATGCATTGGGCCCGGAAATATGACCCCGCTTGACTTCTTATTCACCCTAGTCCTCTGTCCAGGAGTTGCAAGTAGTTTCTGGTGTTTGTAGCCTACTGGAGGCCGTGGACAGCGCTGACCGTAGGGGTGGGCTGTGATGCAGTAGGTACGTGGCCGGGTAAACCAGGCACCCGTTTGGTGTCACAGAACCCTGTTCACGTTGTTTGGGGCTGTGAGCGAAACTCCGACCGGATCTCCTCATGAATGGAACCCGAATAGGCGATAAACCTGGACTAGAGACTTAGGTGTTTAGGTTGGTCGTGGTCTACACCCACGTCGGCTTTCGCTTGAAGTCTGCCGAGCACATGTCGTGTGCAGACGCTAAGTGGTGGAAACATGTATGAAGAAGTACACCCCTGCAAGGTTAACATGATCTATTCGAATAGCCGCGTCCGCGGTGAAGGACTACTTGGTTGCCTATACAGTTCATAGACAAGTAAATGAAAACTACTAAAAGCCTCAAGATATGTGTGAGTGCCGAGGATGGCTCTTCCGTAGGAAGAATGAGGTGGATCCTCGATAGTGTATTGAAGTGGTGAGTAGTGGACTCGTGTACGCAAAACCATTTCAAGTTGGAGTCTCGTAGGATAGCCTAGCCAAGAGTCAAAGCTGGCTTGCTGCAACAACTCCACCAACCCTTCTTGATAATGTGCATGTATGTAGGATCTGATGTAAGTCTTGCTGAGTACCTTTGTACTCATGTTGCTATAATTTACATTTTTACAGAAGACGCTGCAACCCCTTCTGATGGGTTCTTCGTAGACGTTGACATGAATGAGTAGGCTAAGGCCCGGGTGGTGATCCTGAGCTTGTGAAGGACCACGTAGTATAGCTAGGCTTTCCAAGCCTCTTTTATTTTACTAGTTGTCTGTACTCAGACAAGTTACTTCCGCTGCTGGTCTGTATGACTGTATGACTTGAATGTTGGGTCGTGTGACCCGTACCTATGTGTATGTTATGTATGGCTCTCTGAGCCTTAAATAAAGTACTTGTGTCGTAGAGTCATGTTGTGATGCCTTGTTGTATTTGCACATATCGAGCATATTGTGTGTATGATTGAAATGCTTGGTATGTGTGGGATCTGACTATCTAGTTGTTTATCTTTAGTAGCCTCTCTTACCGGGAAATATCTCCTAGTGTTACCACTGAGCCATGGAAGCTTGCTACTGCTCTGGAACACTTAGGCTGGCCAGCATGTGTCCTTCTTCGTTCCTGTGTCTGTCCCTTCGGGGAAATGTCACGCATTGAGTACCGGAGTCCTGTTAGCCCACTACAGCCCGGTTTACCGGAGTCCTGCTAGCCCAGTGCTACAGCCCGGACCCACTTGCTGATGACCGACACGTTCGATGCTAGGTCATGGATGTCTGTCCCTTTAAGTCTGTGCCACTTTGGGTTTACGACTAGCCATGTCAGCCCGGGCTCCTTATCATATGGGTGCTAGCGACACTATCATATACGTGTGCCAAAAGGCGCAAACGGTCCCGGGCAAAGGTAAGGCGACATCCGTGGGAATACCGTGCGTGAGGCCGCAAAGTGATATGAGGTGTTACATGCTAGACCTATGTGGCATCGAGTCGGGGTCCTGACAGCGTTGGCATCAGAGCCGGACTGCCTGTAGGTTCTCCAAGCCAAACTGGTCGATGTTGAGTCTAGAAATTCTTTAGTTATATGTAGGGGAATTGTTTGTGGGTTGGAACGTAAGGCTCTTTTTACTCCGGGGGTTAAGGAATTTGGATCTATTCTCTCTATCAGGATCACGTGTTACTAATCAGTAGTACCTTATAGGTTTGATG
Source organism: Triticum aestivum (assembly GCF_018294505.1). Classification (NCBI taxonomy): domain Eukaryota; kingdom Viridiplantae; phylum Streptophyta; class Magnoliopsida; order Poales; family Poaceae; genus Triticum; species Triticum aestivum. The sequence goes on along the minus strand of NW_025225099.1, from coordinate 75,360 downwards.
GATACAAGCCTAGTTCAGTTCTACTACCACATTATGTTGTTAGGATGGACTCAGAACTTTGATATGATGATGTTGAGTGTGTATGAAATCCTTTGTCAAATGTCTCAAATCCTTCTTGAGCATTTGCAGCTGTTATGCTACCGAAATTTTGCTAGGAATTCTAATGCCTTTGCATTATGATTGTGCTTTCAGATGGCCACTCGCGACCTCAATCAAGTGGTTCGCCTGACTCGATGCCTAGATGTACCCGGTCATACCGCCATGTTGGTCAGGGTAATGACTGAGGCTGGATACCGTTGGTATCCTGAGTACACGGTCGAAGAGCAATTTCGAGACTTTAATCAAAGCCAGTATCTCTGCACTGTCAGGATATTTCCATCTTATCCTGGATCCACCGAGCCCCTTCACTGCTCCTATGGACTCGGGGTTACTATTGAGATGGCTGTGCAGGATGCCGCCTACTCTATGATGACCATCATGCGAGTCAGGACTGGCCTATTTCGGGATTCTGATTTCTGGTATATGCTAGGATCACTTCCGGGAGCACAAGGGTATCTCCAGGCTATCTATGCTGACCCCACTCAGGAGGATTCACGGACTCGCACCACTGCTGAGATGCTCGAAGATAAGGACCGTGAAAATCGGGCCTTGAGGCTAGAGCTTTTCAATACCCGTGCTGACCATTGGGCCACGTTGACTCGGTTTGCACCGGTTGTGCAAGCTGGATATTCGGATATGCGCGATCTGCCAGACGTGATGGGTTGGCGTGATGTAGGAGGCATCACCCCACCTCGCGGTCCCCGCAGGCCACCGTCTGTTGGTCCAAGACCTCATCCTAGCCCCTATGGTCCTCAAGCTCCGCGGGATCGTCTGTTCCCGGAAGATCATGTTGAGCTTCCAGGCTATGGAGGTGACTTCTACGAGGACTACTACGGATCGGTCTGAGTTAGTGGTAGTATCACTAGTTCGTACTAGCTGTGTCGTCTATCGTCCTGCGTGACTCGTGGGATATGACCTAGTTTGTACCGCCTTCCGGAGGTGTAGAAAAATAATGTATAGGAGCTTGGGGTGCCTCCGATGAGATGTAATCCTCTTTTCACCGTAATAGTACCTTGTTTGGTCTTGTACTAAACCTTGTATGGTGTGTATGACGATGGAATAAAGAAGCAGTTTCTGTATCTACCATGTCATACGGATAATCATCTTGCATTCCGAGTTACTCCTTACATTCTGTATTCTATGTCAGAATCTTATCATTCTGACTAAATCATTGTCTTGTTTACCTAGGATGGTCAACACGCGCAATAACCCTGCTCCTCAAGAGCAGGCCGAAGGCAGTGAAGTCAGGAATGCAAATCTGCCTCATCCTCCTTCCCTAGCCGAGGTTATGATGGAAGCCGAAAGAAACAAGCGGGAGACCAACCGTTTGTTGGAGCGTATTGAACAGAACACAGCACACCATCAGAGGACTAGCGTGGTGTCACTCAGTGATTTCATCAAGTTACATCCACCCACGTTCCACCACTCCGTCGAGCCTCTCGATGCTGATGACTGGCTTCGCAGTATTTCTCACAAACTGCGCTCCGCGCTAGTAGCCGAGGCTGACAAGGTCACCTTTGCTGCATATCATCTTGAAGGCCCCGCCAGTCTCTGGTGGGAGAATTATGGAGCTATGCGCCCAGCGGGCCATGTCACTACTTGGGCTGAATTCAGCGAGGCTTTCCGTGAACATCACATTCCAGAGGGTCTCATGGACCGTAAACGTGAGGAATTTTGCAGTTTCACTCAGGGCCGACTCTCTGTGGATGCTTATAGCAGGGAGTTTGGTAACCTCGCACGATATGCAACTGAGGAAGTTTCTACTGATGCTAAGAAGCAAGCAAGGTTCCGTAAGGGACTTAGTCCTGAGCTTCGCCGCGACCTCCGTCTGCATGAGTGCACATCTTTTCAGAAGCTTGTTAACAAGGCCATCAGTGCTGAGACTGGTCAGACTGATTATGATGCAACACGCAAGCATGGCCGTGACGTGGGTTCCTCATCCGGTGCTGGTCCTCAAAAGCGCCGCGTGTGGGTGCCCAACACTGCCCTGCCACCCAGGTTCACACCGAGGCCATCCTTCCAGGCGCCTCGCCCCGTTCAACAGTTTGCACCAGCCAAGCCCTATGGTGGTCCAACCAACAATGCTCCTCCACGTACCAGTTCCGTGACTTGCCTTAAGTGTGGGGAATCTGGTCACTATATGCGTGAGTGTCCCCAAACCAACCCCAACCAATCTGCTAAAGCTGTTGGCCGTGGCAAGCCGACAGGTAAAGTGTTCCACGCCAAGCCGGCCACCGCTACACGTGGCCATGTCAACTGTATCTCTGCCGAAGAAGCTCAAGAGGATCCCAATGTCGTTCTCGGTACGCTCCTTGTTAATTGCCACCCGGCATCTGTTCTTTTCGATACAGGAGCATCTCATTCATTTATATCCGAGAACTATGCTCGTTTGCATAACACCGCATTCTGTGACATGCCATCCACTATGGAAATTTCTACTCCCGGTTCTAGATGGCAAACCTCCAGGGTAAGTTATGGAAATGAAATCCAAGTCGACAGACTTGTTTTCCTTGCATCTTTGATAGCTCTCAAATCTTAAGATATTAATATCATCTTGGGTATGGACTGGATGTCAGCTCATCATGCCAAAATTGATTGCTTCTCTAGGACTGTTCAACTCACCCATCCTTCGGGGAAGATAGTCAATGTCTTGACCCGATTAGCCAAGCGACAATTATATTCTCTTAACGCCAGCCCTTTGCCAGACCTTGAGGACGTTCCGGTAGTCCGTGACTTCCTGGATGTCTTCCCAGAGAAATTGCCAGGTGTTCCACCTGACAGGGATGTTGAGTTCGTAATAGACCTCATTCCAGGAACCGTTCCGACTGCTAGAAGACCCTATAAGATGGCACCACTAGAACTAGCCGAGCATAAGAAACAACTCGATGAGTCCTTGAAAAAGGGTTTCATCCGACCTAGTTCATCTCCGTGGGCTTGCCCCGTCCTCTTCGTCAAGAAGAAGGATGGTACGGACCGGATGGTTGTAGATTATCGACCTGTCAATTTGGTCACAATCAAGAACAAATATCCGGTCCCCAGGATCAACGACCTGTATGATCAGCTCGATGGATCCTCAGTCTTCTCCAAAATGGATTTGAGGTTGGGCTACCATCAAATCAAAATCAGGAACGGGGACATTCCTAAAACGGCCTTTGTTACTCGTTATGGCCAATACGAGTACACCGTCATGTCCTTCGGTTTAACCAACGCTCCAGCCACCTTTTCTCGGTTAATGAACTCAATCTTCATGGAGTATCTGGATACATTCGTCGTTGTTTACCTCGATGATATACTCATCTACTCCAAGAACGAGGAAGAACATGCCGAACATCTAAGGCTAGTGTTGAAGAAACTTCGAGAGCATCGCCTTTATGCCAAGTTTTCTAAATGTGAATTTTGGTTGTCAGAAGTGACCTATCTGGGTCATGTAATATCTGCTAAAGGTATTGCTGTTAACCCTGAGCGAGTTCAAGCCGTCCTTAATTGGACTCCACCTGAATCGGTCAAGCAAGTTCGGAGTTTTCTGGGCTTAGCGAGCTATTGCCGTCGCTTTGTCGAAAATTTCTCCAAAGTTGCTAAACCTCTAACCGAACTCCTCAAGAAGGATAAAAAGTTCGAATGGACTCCACAATGTGAGCACAGCTTTCAGGAACTGAAAAGACGCCTGACTTCTACTCCTGTACTGGTACCGCCAGACTTCTCTAAGGACTTTGTTATCTACTGCGACGCCTCGCGACAAGGACTAGGTTGCATTCCCATGCAAGATCGACACGCAATTGCTTACGCTTCACGGCAATTGCACCCACATGAGGAGAATTACCTACTCATGATCTAGAGCTTGCAGCCATAGTCTATGCACTTAAAACCTGGCGACATTACCTCCTTGGTAATCGCTGCGAAATATTCACTGATCACCAAAGTCTAAAGTACATCTTCACCCAACCGGATTTGAATCTCAGGCAAAGACGTTGGGTCGAGTTGATCATAGATTTCGACTTAGGAATAACTTACACCCCAGGGAAAGCCAACGTCATGGCTGATGCGCTATGTCGTAAATCTTATTGTAACAACCTGATGTTACAACAAAGTCAACCGCTTCTCCATGAGGAATTTCGGAAGCTTAACCTTCACATTGTTCCTCAAGGATTTCTTTCCACCTTGGTGGCGAAACCTACTCCTACGGATCAAATTATCGCTGCCCAAAAGCGAGATAAGGGAATATCTAAAATCAAGGAGAACATTGCTAGCGGAGGTGCTAGTTGTTTCTCCACAAATGATCATGGTGTTGTGTACTTTGAGAACCGTTTAGTGGTTCCCAAGAACCAGCATCTACGGCAGTTGATCCTTAAGGAGGCTCATGAATCTCCTCTCACCATTCATCCCGGTAGTACCAAGATGTATCAGGACCTACGCCAGAGGTTCTGGTGGACTAGGATGATGAGAGAAATTGCTCAGTACATTGCTAATTGCGACGTCTGCCGTCGTGTAAAAGCAGAGCATCAACGGCCTGCTGGCACCCTTCAACCCTTAGCTATTCCTGAATGGAAATGGGATAAAATTGGTATGGATTTCATTACCGGTTTCCCCAGGACCAAGAGAGGGAATAATGCTATCTTCGTCGTTGTCGATCGTCTTTCCAAAGTGGCCCATTTCTTACCTGTTTGTGAGAGTATAACCGCTAGCCAGTTGGCAGACTTATACATCTCCCGAATCGTGTCTCTCCATGGTGTTCCTTTGGAAATTAACTCGGATCGAGGAAGTCTTTTCACCTCTCGATTTTGGGAAAGTTTCCAAAATGCTATGGGAACCCGCCTTTCCATTAGCACCGCTTTTCACCCTCAATCGAGTGGTCAAGTAGAACGCGTCAACCAGATCCTAGAAGACATGCTTCGAGCCTCTGTTATCTCATTCGGAAAGGAGTGGGAGAAATGCCTTCCATTTGCCGAATTCGCTTACAACAACAGCTATCAATCTAGCTTGGGTAAAGCCCCTTTTGAAGTTCTCTATGGACGACGGTGTCGAACACCCCTTAACTGGTCAGAAACCAGGGAAAGACAATTCTTTGGCCCGGATATGATTCAGGAAGCAGAAGAGCAAGTTCGCATCGTTCGTGAAAAGTTGAAAACAGCCCAATCTCGTCAAAAGAGTCAGTATGACCGAAAACATAAGGCCATGACTTTCGAGGTTGACGAGAAAGCTTACCTTCGGGTTACTCCTCTGAAGGGAACCCATCGTTTCGGTATCAAAGGCAAATTGGCTCCTCGTTACATTGGACCTTTCCGTATTCTCGCTAAACGAGGAGAAGTTGCCTACCAGTTGGAACTACCTCCACATCTCTCCAGAGTCCACGATGTTTTCCACGTTTCTCAACTCAGGCGTTGCTTCTCGGATCCTATCCATGGAGTGGACCACGAAACGCTTGATCTCCAAGATAATCTCACGTATCGAGAGTACCCCATTCGTATCCTCGATCAGGCCGAGCGTACCACTCGACGTCATAATATCAAGTTTCTCAAAGTTCAATGGTCGCACCATTCTGAGGATGAAGCAACTTGGGAAAGGGAGGATCGTCTTCGACTCGAGTATCCCGCCCTTTTTCCGGAGGAACCCAAATCTCGGGACGAGATTCTTTTGAGTGGGGGTGAGTTGTCACACCCTAGCTAGTTCATGCATTAGAGTGTTGCATCATGTTTATTCTTTCATCAGAAACCTGAAATGGGGATGACAGAACCCCCAGCCCCCTCTGAAACCAATTAGGGTTTACTAAAAACTTTTTCAATGAACCTGAAATGCCCTTCTAAAATGCCCATCATTTTTGTCTTGGTTCAGATCCTCTGCCAAAAGTGATGCACATTTTCCTAGGCCATCTTAGGGTTTTTGAATTAAATCATAAATATTTGAATTTGGGCATTTAAAATTATATAAAATATTTAAATGCTCAAATATCTCCAAACTAAAATGTTTCATGTTGGAAATAATCCAACTATGGACCAGGAGTAGTTTGGTGATTTTAGGAGTTGCCTAAGTATCTTTAATAAATCAACAAAGTTGCAGAAGTATTAAAAAACAGAAACAGGAAAAAAAATAGAAAACTTACCTGGCGCCCTGCACCTGGCCCACCTGCCGGCCCAGCCCAGCACCGCTCCAGCGAGCTGCTTGCCGGCCAGGCAGGCAGGCAGGTGCCCGACGGCGACCGCAGCGCACGCCACGCAGCTGGCTGCCGCCCTGCTCCACCTCCTCGCCTCGGGGCTGGATGGATGAGCTCTACGCAGCGCCGTGAACCCGCAGGACACCTCCATTCTCCCCCAACCCCTCTCTCTCGCGCTCCCCCGCCATGGCCGACGCCATCGCCGCCACCCCCTCGCCGTAGCCACGCCCTCCGTCAACCCCACGCCGTGCCGCCGTGTCCAGGAGCTCCGCTACCCTCCTCTCCTTCGAGCAAGCCGAGCCCGGAGCGCTCGCAAGGCCCGAGCCCACCGCATCGACCTCGACCGAACCGCCGTCGCCGGAGATCCCCTTCAATGCCGACGTCGCTCCGGCCCGTCCCCGGCCGCACCAAGGGCTTCGTCGAACTCCCCGTGAGCTTAGCTATCTTCCCCTCCCTTCTTTCTTGCTCCCGAGCCGTGTAGCAACCTCCCGGAGCTCAACCGCACCCACCGCCGCGGAGCTCGTCGCCGACGTGCTCCCGGTCATCTTCCGGCCACTCCACGGTGTCCATCATGCTCACCGCGTCACGTAGCACCTAACTAGCTACTCCCCGCTCCTCACCGACCCCTCTTGCGTCAAGTTCGACTTCGGCCGAACTCCGGTGGCCGCCAAAGTCGTCGACGGCGCCAACTCCGGCCACCCCGACCCCAACGGACTCCACCAAGAGCTGCGGTTCGTCCTCAGCTCCTCTCCGGTGGCCTCCGCGGCTCGTTTGGTTGCCGGAACGGCAAAAACCACTTCCGCCGCCGCGTCGGGCTCGCCGGCGGCTAAACGCCGGTGCAGCCGACCTGGGTTTGACCACGGGTGGGCCCTGGTTGACTCTCCTGAGTCAATGACAGGTGGGGCCCAGCCCTGTTAACTAATTAGGATTAGTTTTAATTAATTTTAGTTTAGCTAATCACCCTGACACGCGGGACCCACTGTCAGGTTTGACCCGGACCGTGTCCCGTTGACCTGCTGATGTCACACTGACGTCAGGCTGACGCAGTAATTGATTTTCTGGATTTATTTTAATATAGGAAATTCCAGAATATAGTTTAAACTTCAAAAATTCATAACTTTTAATCTGTAACTCCAAATCAGACAAGTTATATATGAAAAATGATCAGAAAAATCCAATCTATCCATCTGTACTACTTTCGTGCATGATTAAACAAGTTAACTTGATGTTTAATGCAGAACAAGATAAAACACTTTAAAGGGCCATGTATGAGTTTGAAATTTGAATCTTTGGTTCAAATTGGTTCAAACCCTTCTGGTCTTAGTTGCATTAGCCCAACACACTCATATTGCCATGTTTCATGCATGCATCATATTGTTGCACATTGTTTGGTGATGGTTGTGTATCAGTGTTCTTTGCGGCAGGTTCTGTCTTCGAGGAGTATCGTGATTACCCTAACGAAGAACCGTATCAGTGCATCGAACCATCAGGCAAGCAACCAACCATTTGATCATATCAATACAATCCCATGTTCTCACTCCTACTCTCTTTTACTGCATTAAGACAACGCGTTTCAAACTGCTGTGTGCTATGGTAGTTGAACCCACTTCCTCTGCATGACCTGTCATTGCCACAGTAACTAGATGAAACCCACTAGCATGTGTAGGAGTTGATTGAGCCATATGTATGTGTTGTTCCTACCTTGCTATGCCTGCTATGCTTAGAGTCGTGTCAGGTCTGGTTCATCTGGGTGATGGGCTAGAGTGAAATGATTATGTCGGTAATGAGAGTGGTGTGGTGAACACGATTTGGTAAAGGTATCGATGAAAGGCCATGTAGGAGTACATGGTGGGTTGTTTCATTGAAGCCGACCTTAAGCACTGAGATTTGTATGTGTGATTTAAGATACAGCTACTACCATGCATTGGGCCCTGAAATATGACCCCGCTCGACTTCTTATTCACCCTAGTCCTCTGTCCAGGAGTTGCAAGTAGTTTCTGGTGTTTGTAGCCTACTGGAGGCCGTGGACAGCGCTGACCGTAGGGGTGGGCTGTGATGCGGTAGGTACGTGGCCGGGTAAACCGGGCACCCATTTGGTGTCACGGAACCCTGTTCACATCGTTTGGGGCTGTGAGCGAAACTCCGGCTGGATCACTTCATGGATGGAACCTGAATAGGCGATAAACCTAGACTAGAGACTTAGGTGTTTAGGTAGGTCGTGGTCTACACCCACGTCGGCTTTCGCTTGAAGTCTGCCGAGCACATGTCGTGTGCAGACGCTAAGTGGTGGAAACATGTATGAAGAAGTACACCCCTGCAGGGTTAACATGATCTATTCGAATAGCCGCGTCCGCGGTGAAGGACTACTTGGTTGCCTATACAGTTCATAGACAAGTAAATGGAAACTACTAAAAGCCTCAAGATAAGTGTGAGTGCCGTGGATGGCTCTTCCGTAGGAAGACGGAGGTGGATCCTCGGTAGTGTATTGAAGTGGTGAGTAGTGGACTCGTGTACGCAAAACCATTTCAAGTTGGAGTCTCGTAGGATAGCCTAGCCAAGAGTCAAAGCTGGCTTGCTGCAACAACTCCACCAACCCTTCTTGATAATGTGCATGTATGTAGGATCTGATGTAAGTCTTGCTGAGTACCTTTGTACTCATGTTGCTATAATTTACATTTTTACAGAAGACGCTGCAACCCCTTCTGATGGGTTCTTCATAGACGTTGACATCAATGAGTAGGCTAAGGCCCAGGTGGTGATCCTGAGCTTGTGAAGGACCACGTAGTATAGCTAGGCTTTCCAAGCCTCTTTTATTTTACTAGTTGTCTGTACTCAGACAAGTTACTTCCGCTGCTGGTCTGTATGACTGTATGACTTGAATGCTGGGTCGTGTGACCCGTACCTATGTGTATGTTATGTATGGCTCTCTGAGCCTTAAATAAAGTACTTGTGTCGTAGAGTCATGTTGTGATGCCTTGTTGTATTTGCACATATCGAGCATATTGTGTGTATGATTGAAATGCTTGGTATGTGTGGGATCTGACTATCTAGTTGTTTATCTTTAGTAGCCTCTCTTACCGGGAAATGTCTCCTAGTGTTACCACTGAGCCATGGTAGCTTGCTACTGCTCTGGAACACTTAGGCTGGCCGGCATGTGTCCTTCTTCGTTCCTGTGTCTGTCCCTTCGGGGAAATGTCACGCATTGAGTACCGGAGTCCTGTTAGCCCGCTACAGCCCGGTTTACCGGTGTCCTGCTAGCCCAGTGCTACAGCCCGGACCCACTTGCTGATGACCGACACGTTCGATGCTGGGTCATGGATGCCTGTCTTTGTAAGTCTGTGCCACTTTGGGTTTACGACTAGCCATGTCAGCCCGGGCTCCTTATCATATGGGTGCTAGCGACACTATCATATACGTGTGCCAAAAGGCGCAAACGGTCCCGGGCAAAGGTAAGGCGACATCCGTGGGAATACCGTGCGTGAGGCCGCAAAGTGATATGAGGTGTTACATGCTAGACCTATGTGGCATCGAGTCGGGGTCCTGACAGATATTATCCGTTTTGGATGTTTTATATGCATTAATATGCTATTATATATTCTTTTTGGGACTAACCTATTAACCAAGAGCCCAATGAAAGTTCCTGTTTTTTCCTTGTTTTTGAGCTTCGCAGGAAAGGAATACCAAACGGAGTCCAAAAGGAATAAAACCTTCATGATGATTTTTCTTGGACCAGAAGACACCTGTTGGACTTGGACTCCAAGTCAGGAGACCTTAGAGTATATGACAAGCCACATGGTCACGCATGCGTCATCCCGTAGTAAATGGTAAAAGCTGGCTCACGCCTTCCCCATAAAAAGGAAAAACCACAGGGGCACTGCTCATTTACCTTCTCTGCTTCTCCCAATCTCGAAACCGTCATTCCCCTCTTCTCCCCTAAATTCAAACCAGAGCTTCACGCCTCTGCTCGCCGCCGCAGCGCGTCCATCGCCTCTCGATCCCTTGCCTCTCCATAGCCGCCATGGGGCCCAAGGCTAGCAAGGGCAAGAAAGCGGCCAAGGCCGCCCGCGGGGAAGGAGTTGCTGGAGAGTGGGCTGGTGAAGATGCGGAAGGTGCATGTCGTCTTCCCTCCGACAATTGATGTACTCATGCTCAAGGACCGGTTCCTGTGCTTGTGGGGGAAGGAGAAGATGGGGCATCCTGCCACCAAGGTCATCCCTGCCCCCTTCTCCAAGGCCGACCCGAATGTTTACCCCTTATTTGTCGATTATTTCTCCTGCGGCCTCTGCCCTCCTTTCTCAGATTTCTTCAATGACATCAAGCACACCTACGACTTCCATCTCCTGGATTTCACGCTGAATACGGTGGCATGCATGGCCCTTTTCGCCCATCTCTACGAGGGCTTTGCCGGATTCTACCCCAGCACGGTGCTCTTCCGCCACTATTTCTTCCCCAGGATTCAACAAGGGGACGCCATCTCTGGCTCCGTCGCTTGGATCTCGAGGCCTCTGTGCAAGGGTGCATATCCGGAGGGCTTCCACAAGGAGCGGTGGTATGAATGGTGGGGCTGGTGGTGCTGGATTGTGGAAAGAGCCACAACACTTCTGTGAGATCCGTCAGAGCCCGCCAGTCCGCGACGACGACGGGAGTGACTCAGACCCCAACGAAGTGAAGCTCACAGTCGCCACCACCACGATCCTCCGCCTCGTCTCTGTCAGCCTCATGCTGGAGATTGTTGGGGCTGATTTCATCTGTTGTCGCATTGCTCGCTTGCACCAGAAAGGGAGGCCGGCCTGGGATTTCAGGAACACGGCAGACATCATGAGGCTCTGCCCCGGCTTAAAGCATAACTTCACCATGATGCAGCAGGCATCCTTCTGCCAGAGGCTCTTCTAGCTCAAGATGGATGAGGACGGCAACGCTGAGTGGGTCGGCAAGGCCGCAAAGGCCGGCAAGACCGGACACCCATTGAGGTTGCCGGCAGGGGTGCACCCGATGAGCAATAACTCTCGCCAAACCAAGATTATTGCCATGATGCCTGTCTTCAACGCTCATGTCCTAGATCCAACCTAGGCAGAGCCAAAGGCGCAGGATGTGCAGCATTCTTTGACAACTTGTCGGAGGGCCATGTCCGTGACGAGACAGAACTCATCCACCACACCACCGACCAAGAGCTGGCATATATTGCCGCCAGGGCGAAGGAGGCGGACCTTGCCGCGGAGGCCGGCAGCTACGGCACCATGGAGGACGATGCCGAGGAGGCTTAAGAGGAACAAAGGTTCCTTAAGTGGGTGGAGCCTGCTGGAGAGAGCAGCGGTGCTGGCGCCGGGGCTCCCCCTGCTGCGGAGGCGGCCGAAGAGCCGGCCGGGGAGCGTCTGGGGCGGACGAGTCCTCAGCCCCAAAGAAAATGCGCGTCTTGCAACGGGCCGGCTCTAATGAGCCAGTTCGCCCCGGCAAGGCCACGCAGCATCAAGAGGCTCAGGCAGGGCCCATGCGCTAGACAAAGCGCGCAACTACGGAGGTGTTGGAGGTGGACGCAGCGGTGAAGAGGGCCGCAACGTTGAAGAGGGCTGCAACATTGAAGAGGGCCGCAGCTGCTGCCTCCTCTTCGATCAGGCGTGGCGCTGCTTCCTCCTCCTGGAGCAGACGCGCCGCCGCTTCTCCTATGGCTGGGCGCGTAAGGACTCCATCTCCTTCCCCGGTGGGCTCTGTCCCAGCAGCCAAATATGACCTTGGGTCGTTCAGCCCGAGGAAGAAGAGGAGGGCAGAAGAAGAAGACGAGTATGCACTCTGCTCCATCCATTCCCTGATTCCTTAGTTAAATCACTTGACCTTGACCTGATTTCATTGTCTGCAGTGACGCGGAGACGCTGGCCTAGAGGGTGAAAATGGCCAGGGCCTCGACGAGTATTGAGCCCCCGACAAGCACCCCTCATGCTTCGGGGTGATCTTCACCAGTCTGGAGTCCAGCCCCCGGCACAGCCACCAACGTGAGTTTGTCGCTTGTCTCTTGTTGGCGGGTGTTGGAGCATGTCCCCTTACTGGTAATCTTGTCGGAACTGCAGGAAGGGAACAGGAGCAGGAGGAGCCCCTAAGGGACACCCCTCACACGTCGCCCTCATCATCCACGCCGACCAGATGGGCGTCCCCGGCAAGGGCACCCACCGACGAGCCCTTGCACTCGGAGGAGGTGAAGGCGGGCACAGGCGCCGGTGACCCCATCCCAGCAACATATGTCGTCGGGGAGGGGGGCGCACCCTCCCACCTGCTGTAGGTAAGTAGACGCCTTCTGATCCTTGCTATCTGCCGTTCTTACTTCTTCCCTTCTCTCCGTTTTGATTTTTTCTGATTTTGGTTTCGTTTTTTCCTTCCCTTGGCATCAGATCCTCCCTTGGTGGATCGGGTAGATGTCGACACGGTGATCATGGAGACTGCCAGGGACGCCGAGGCCGAGGCCACCACCATTGTCGCCGAGGAGGCCGCCAAGGGACCCACTGAAGAGGCCGCCACGAGGCTTGACGGGGAAGCCGACAAGGATCCTTCCGGGGAGAAGGTGGCTGAGGAGCCTGTCAGAGAGGCCAGCAAGGCTGCTGCAGAGGAGGCTAACACGAGGCCTGCCGGGGAGACCGGCAAGGCCACCACTAGCGAGGCCGCCAAGGATCCTGCCAGGGAGGAGGAGGTCAATGACCAACCCTCCTCCTCCTCAGCCCCTGCCTTGAGCAGGTATTTGAAGGTTGACGACGACCTCTTCGTCAACATTCCAGGAGAGACATGCGCTAGAACACCAATCGAGGGGGAGGTCTTTGATGAGGAAATCCTCACAACTGCTGAGCTCCAGGATGTTGACGAACCGAGTATTAGCAATGGCATCTCCAAGGAGGACCAACTCCATCAAGCCATGAGCACCAACTCCATCAAGCCATGAGCACCAACTTCCACAAGCTCTAGGCTCTCCACCGGGCTCAAAAGGAGAAGGCAGACTCCAGAATGGCGGACATGGACAAGGCTGAGGCGGACTTCCAGGAGCGCGTCGCCCAGATGAAAACCTAGTTTGACGTGGCTTGGGAGGATTCGAGGGCCTCCCAAGCCTAGCTGAGCGAGCCCTTGCGGGACCTCCTCTTCAAGCAGGCTGATTTTGACAAGGCGCATGAGGTGGCAAAGGACAAGGCTGTCCAGGACGAGTCCGACCAGATGCAGGACCACATCTCACTCAATGTCTATGAGGAGGACTTGGTCGCTCATGAAGTGGCGCTTGCCGCCATGCTTCGCCCCAAGGACGAGGAGATCAAGTGGCTCATCGCGCAGCGGACTAAGACCTGTCGCACAAGCACAAGGAGGTGCTCGATGCTCTAGCACTCGACCACGCCGGGAAGCTGAAAGAGGTCGTCGACCGTGCTAAAGAGGCGGAGGCCACCAGGATTGAGCTGGCCAGCAAGGTGGAAGAGCTGGAGGCGAGCTTGGACGAGCTTACCAAGGAGATCTCCATGCTCAAGGACGACAGAGAGAAAGCTCTCTACGACCTGGCGGAGATGCAGACCACCATATCTGACAAAACCAAGCTGCTCTCCATTGCCAATGAGTCCATTGACGAATTGAAGCTGGAGTTGGGCAGCCAGGAGAAGATGCTCTCAGAATCCCAAGCTCGCGAGCGGACTCTGGCCAAGGACCTCGCGGACAAGCATCTTCTATTGCGGACTGCAGCCACTTCCCACAACAAACTCATGGAGAGCACAAAACTCTGGACCAGCCACCTTATGGATGTCGCGGAGCACATCACCACGCAGCTGACTGCCATGGGCATGCCAATCTTCAGGTTTTCCCACGAGGCAAGAGTGGTTGAGAGCGCCAGGCTGTCTGAGTTCTTCGAGCGTGTTCTTGCCGCCTTGAAGCTGCTCTAGTCCACCTGGGCGGCCTACCTGGCCGAGGAGTCCTGGCAACTTTGCCGGGACGCCTTGATCAAGGTGCTCACTAAGGTGGTGTACTGGAACCCCAGCGTCGACTTTGCTCAGGCGCTCGACAGCTTGCCGGAGGACGTCGACCGTCAGGTCCATCATCAGCTGCGTCAGCGGAGTTGCGAGGCTGGAGGGCTAGTGCCGCGATTAACTGCTTTGCCCCTTGTAGTTGCTACAAGTCCGTACCCAAGACAGATTATCTGAAGTTATAATCGCGGCAACTTTTGATGTAATATAACTTTTGCTGTACTTTGAACTAGCTGCATATTATCTTCCTGTTCTAGTCCATCCTTGTATCTTTGGCACCCTACACTTAGTTGGACAGGCCCGCCGACATGTGCACCCCTTGCCATAGGTGCTAGAAGGATGGATCTTTAGCAACCTGCAAAGGGTGTTGACCCCTGCGGGCTACCCTGCCGCTCTTGGCGCAGCACCTGGACTATCTAGCGGACTCGAGGTAGAACAGGGCGTTGTCGATAACGGTAAGGCACCCCACCATTCTTAGCATAGCGCAGCACCCAAACTGTTGAGCGGACTCGAATCAAATTAGGGGCGTTGCCAATCGCGGCAGGGTTCCTTTCTCGTGCAGGTTCTCCATACAAGGACCGAAACCATCGAGGGGGATAACCTCATAAAAAAGGGAGAGTTACTCAAAGTTGAGATAACTTAGCTTTTCGGTCGCTATGCGGATTATCGTTGCATCCACGGGCGCCGCCGCTCGCCTTCTTCTTCAGAGCCATGGCGACGAGGGCACCGTTGTCCTAACCACAGACCAGATTCTCACAACTAAAGCCCCCTACCTGGCATGCCAAAGATGTCAGGGAAACCGATCACCTATGGGTCACATGGATCCATTCTACGTTCGGCGGGGGATTAGTTGCACGAAGAGCAGGTCGAGCCATTAGCACACAGATGATTTTTATGCAGGTTTGGGCCGCGAAGATGCGTAATACCCCAGTCCTACTTTCTCTGGTTATGTGAGTGTTCTTGAGCTTCTGAACTATCTATGATGCGCGCTTTTTCCAAAAGTCTGAATCCTCTCTCTGTGCGCCTCGGGTATCCTTTTATACACAAAGGGGTTGCCACAGTGGCAGTAGGGAGGTGGCAAGCTACAGTGATATGAGCTTACCGCTCGATCAACGTAGGACAACACATTTAATGCGATGCCTACATGTCCTCTCGCTTTATTGGGGACGGCAACAAAGGCTAACCCGTCCTTCGCCGCTTCCCCTCACCTTACCATGCGTCTGGGCCGACGAGGTTTGCAGCACCGCACTGGCCAACCAGCTGCTGTGTTGGCAAAGTGGTAGGCTTCCATGAAGCTCTGCATGCTGCTACGCAGGCGTCTACTTCATTGGCATGCTTATTGCCGCGTTGGAGTGGTGGTGAGGTGGCGGAATCTTGCCGAGCGCGGGCCTGGCCGCGGCCCAGCGATCATCCCCGGTAAGGCTTGCTGGGGGCCTTGGAGTCGTCCCTGACAAGAGTCTTGCCGGGGGTCTTCATCATTTGGTCCCACGTGGACTCATGGGTTGTTGATCTTCATGAGGAGCCGCATGCTACTAGGCATGTGCTCTTCAAGTCTTGATTTTGAACATTGTCGATGGTGTCAAAGCTCTCAATCCCGAGGGTGGTGGCCGTGTCGGTCCCTTCGCAAGCTGCCCTGGCAAGGGGCTTGCCGGGGGCCTCGCAGGTCGCGTCGGCAAGGCTTGTTGCCGGGTGTGGCCCTGCTTGCCTCTTGTTGCTTGCTATTTTGGGCAGCTGTCTTGATATTCTTTGTACCTGTCTTGCCTTCTACTCTCTTCCTCTGCCTCGCCATGCCTTGCAGGTGGCTACGACCGTCCGCGCACAAGGTAGGGGTATAGAAGTACCCATACTTCTATACACCGACAAGATGTTTCCATGAAGACCGTGAAGGGTGGGTGGTCAACCATCACAAGGGGTTGGACTAGAGTCGTGTGTGCCTTCTGCATGGAGGAGGGCACAATATGGGCATTGCTCTTCACTTGTTCAGCAACCAGAATGTATTTCGCCTCTTTCTTTACCGTCTTTAATAGTACAAGTGTACAACTGTGGTTCATCACTCTTTATTTGGTTCTTATGTAATTCTTGATGTGTACCTATGAATCGAATAATTCTTTGGTTGTCTGAACCTTATGGATATGAATAAAGCTATAACATACATTCAATTTCAATTTCAATTTCAATTTGATATAGTAGCAATTGAATTACAGTGAAATTACGCTCTCTAGGTTGTTACGGCACACATGGTTGGTAAAATACAAACGTTTGCGATATACACCATAATCCGAGATGGTTCACAGAGAGGAAATGTGTGCAAGCGTGCACACATTTACTGTTTGCAAAGCGTGTGCGATGTCAGAAAATATCACAAACGGTGCTAGCAAACTAATCGTTTGCGATAGTTTCCTATCATACACGATTCGCAACCATGAACTGTTTCTGATGAAGTATGCATCATGAACGTTGCACCACAGAATAGCGTGTGCGATCGTTGCCTTATCATACATGATTCGCAACCATGAACTGTTTCTGATGATGTATGCATCGTAAATGTTGCACCATAGTATAGCGTGTGTGATTGTTTTCGTGTACGACGATGTTACGATGATCCAATGTTTCGTAATCCTATCTGACACTCGTACGATGATTAGCTAATCTTCTTAATTAGTTATCGCATACAGTTTGTGAAAAGCGAATGTGTGTGATTGCATGCTTACCATACACGTTCTATAATAGTGAACCGTTTGTGATGGGCCGGGCATCGGAAATGTAGCATCATAGATTACCGACTGCGATGGCAATGCGACCACAAATGAAAAGGAGTACTGTAGGGTCCCTATCCCCGACGTTTTCTGGGTCATGTGGGAAGGACCCTCTAGTCGCTCACACTCACTAGGTGACGGTTTCAGACCCTTCCTTAACCCCTGCCCTAGTGTTGTCAGGCTAAGCATTGTACGACCCTCGGCTAGTTGAGCCTGCGTTGAGGCGATATCTTTAGGCATGTCCTATGGGGATTGCATGAAGAGAGACTTCTTACAATCAACCCTGCTAGGATGTTCCTGCCTGGGCACATCATCCATCTCCTCATCAGCATGCTGATAGCCCGAGTCATCATCTGGCTGACTCATCATTTATAAGTCGTCGTCATAGGCGCCTGTATTGAGGAACCGAAGAGGGTCATCCTCGTCCATCTCATCATCAATTGTTTGTTCTACGGGGGCGATTACATCAGCCGCTATTTGACCCTTTCCACGCATCATCCGCCGCTCTCACCCGGCACTAGTAATTGCACTGGTAGGGTGGTGGTGTTCATACCTGCTTCCTAATGTGTGGTTATTGGTTTGCTTTTGGCTGCATCCAAACAAAGAAGATTCATCACCCATACCAGCATCCAACCCCTACAGTTTTGTCACGACCGGTTTTCCAATAAAAATATTTATTGAAAAGCCAATCTTTTAAGTACAGTATGAGAGAAATCCTCCACACTGGCAGACAAATTCTTGATACAATAAGCCAGTAGCATAAAATATATTACAGGGTCGAACTACGGTTGCTCAACCAAATTATTTCAAGCACGCCAATAATCATACATAATGGCGGACAGAACACAGTGGTGTGGAGACATACTACTGACTCAAGGATAGGCTGGTGGTGGAAAAACACAGCGGGGAGAGAAATACAAGACTCTACGTCTGTCATCTCATCGAGCGTCGAGGAGAGGCTCGATGAATTTATTTGGTAGCGGAAGCAGATATAAAACAGTGGCCAAATCCAGGGTCGCACAAGACTGACTGGGACTCCTCTAAGTGTCGGGCTCGCTATCGAACTCTTCATCCATGAAATCGCCTTCGTCAGCATCTGGCCAAATCAACAAGCCAGTGAGTACTTTGAAAGTACCCGCAAGACAGTTCGGACGTAAGATATAACAAATGCATGCATGGATGCAACATGATTAATTCCTTAATGCACAATAAATAAAACTGGCATAACGAGTAAGTAAAAAGGGAAAACGGCGGTAGTCCACCTGAAATTCCACAGAACATAAATAAGGACCGATCGGGTGTCTGAAGCGACGCCTCGAAAGGTGAACACATAAAAATAAGGAAAATGATGCCACAGTCGGGCATCTTAGCGACACCACATAAAGGGCTTTAAAAGAAATGCCACAGTCGGACGTCTGAGCGACATCGCAGAAAGGGCTTTAAAAAAATGCCACAGTCGGACGTCTGAGCGACATCACATAAAGGGCTTTAAAAAGAAATGCCACAGTCGAACGTCTGAGCGAC
>NW_025225099.1:4931-56602 GCF_018294505.1 Triticum aestivum | reverse complement strand
AAAGGGCTTTTATTCACAAGTAAATAATACTCATAATAAACATTCAATTCATGAAACAAACGGGTTAGTCCATCCACAGGAGTGATCATTTAACCGGACTTAGCACTCATGCGATTCACCGGAGTCTCTGTCATCAAAGCTGACAATTGATTAGGATAAGAAGGAACGAAACTTGACATGGAAGAGATGATTTGGAGGAATATATGACTCTGCAGAGTTTGTACAAAATTTTTCCCACAGTCAACGGATTTCCGTAGTCACGAAGGACTAGTTCCGTTTACGGTATTTCAGAAGAAAACACAGCTAACCGGTACACACCCATCCTACCTCTCGATGCTAGGAATCACCCTGGTCATCGTCCAAGAAAAACTTTTGAGACGGGGAGATCACAATCTCGAATAGCATGGGATCAAATTTATATACGCGCGCTCTAAGGGGTGCCCCCCTCTCGGTCCCAACCGTAAACACCCATGCCCCCTGACCGGATGACTGGCTTTAATCCAGGGCCATGGAACCATCATCACGGCCTCTCCTCTTTGGTGTGTACCATGAAAGCGGTTTGGAACTTACTAAACCATATTCCTTGCGGAAAACATGTGGTAGTACAAGGAAGGAAATGATAGGTACTGGACCGATATGGTTTGACACTGAAGTCACATAGTCTGGCGTAAGACTGGCATGCTACAACACTGCCGTCGTACCCATCCTCATGCCAACACATGGCCATTCATATTCACATTCATCCACGTATGGATCATCGAACTCACTTACCTCATTATCACATAAAATAACGTTCATCGGTATACTCACCGGCATGCCATGAAACTAACTACATGCAACACATGCCAAGACACTCATCATATCAAAAGTTCAAACATGCTTGCCTGGTTCAGAGTAGTCGGAGCCTAGCTCGGTGAAGTTCGCGGCCCCGTCACCTCCTTCGGTATCTACGTTTAAAGAAGATATATGCGCTAACGTAAATACCAAGGAGAGCACAGAAGGTAAACCAAATATTTTTCAAATAAATCTGATAAAAAACTAGACAAAATTTTAAAGAGAACAGAAAAAGAATCAATCAAAAATACTTTTCTGATTAAAATTTATAAGGGTTTTTATCCAGGGACTTATCTGTAATGAAACAGAAGATTTCCAGGGGCTAGTTTATAAAAGCAGAAAACGCTTCGGTAGCGATTACGCCAGCCCGAAGAGAAAACGTATTTGGCAGAAGGCGTTTTCAGATAACGCTTCGTTTAGAAAGGACAGAGAGGCTGACAGCGGGTCCCACTTGTCATGTTTAAATTTTCAAATGGGAGGGACGAGGCTCGTCGGCGCCCGAGAGCTACTGTGGTCGCCGGCGGCGATCCACGGCGAGGCATGGGGATCAGAGGTTACCAATGTGCTCACCGTGTCCTTCCGCAACGGTGGGTGGTGGTGTTGGTCGCCGGTGAGCAGCACGTCGACGGTGGTCTCAACTCCGGCGGACGGTGGTTCGGGCGTGGATGGAGCTCGTCGGAGAGGGCTGCAAAGATTAAATTGAGGTGGGGGTTAGACTACTGGGTGCAAGAGAGGGCTACGGACGAGGTTTGGGCGCCGGAGGTGGCCTCACCGAAGTGAATCGAGCTGGAGGCCGAGGCGGGGCGAGGCGGCCGGAGCTAGGGGAGGAGACCTCCTCGAGGTCCCCCTAGTGGCCTGGCGGGGTGTTGGTGAGTAGTGGAGGTGCTGCGTGCACGAGAGTGAGCTCGGGACCCCTTTATATAGGCGGTCCGAGGCGGTTGCCGTGAACGAGGATCACCGGCGAGCGATTACGGTGGCGCAGTGCTCGGTCGGGGTGGTTAGGGGGTCGAGCATCATTACGGAGGTCCAACGGGTCCGTTTTGGTGTTGAACTGGCCGGGGTTTGGGTGTTAAGGGCGAGCTCGACGGAACGGTGATGGTGCGGGCCCGTCGGCGGCGGAGAGCGCATTCCGTGCTTGCCGGCCATGGTGGCTGTGCTACGGGCGTGCGCTGGCGTGCATGAGGCCACGCGGAGAGCCAGGGAGCGATGGGCGGCGCGGAACGGCGTTCTGCCGTGGTGTGCCTCCTGTCGGCCGCCACGGGAGGTCCCGACGCCGCAGAAGACGCCGGCGAGGGCGAGCCAGCGCGCTACCGACGCCAGGAAGGCTCCACGCACGCGTGTGCAGCTTCGGACAAGAGGAAGAGGCGGCGAGGAACGGTCCAATGGCACTGTGGCCGCGTGACTGAAACTGACAGACTGAAGATGACACTGAAAACTGAATTTTCTGAACTATGAACAGTAACAGTGCCCACCAGGTGTTCGACCGAATGAAATTGGCCTCTGGTGATTTTTCCTTGAGCTGATTTTTGGTGGAGTGGCTTCTCCTTGCTCAAATAGGCTGCCTGAATTTTGGTGGAATTTTTGGAGGAGTGTAGATATGAATTTCACCAAATTTGGCGAATCTGGTCCAAACTTGCAGAGACTGAATTTTGAAAATTTTGAAAAGAGGAGGAGTGGATCAAGATGGTTCTGGGTTGTGGGTTCAAAGGACAATCCAGGAGAATTGGTTTGAGGTCAAAACTCAAAAGCAATAGGGCACTTGCTTTGAAAATCTCTCAGGCTCCAAATAATTTTCAGAATTGAATTGAGGGAAAAATAATTGGAATAAAAATCCAAAACCAGTTTGGATTAGTTGGGACAGAGAATTTAGGTTGATCACAAGCTGTAGGGGAGGTTTTGGAGGGGTTTTACCACATGGGCAAGAATGCCAAGTCATGGTGGTTCCAAGATATGAAAATCCCAAATTTCATGGAGTTTCTTTTTAAAAGAAAAAGATTAAACTCCCAAAAATAATTTTGAGAGAGAACCAACAGAGAAGAAGTTTCAAAAGGTCAAACACCAAAGTTTGAAGCCAGAATAAAAACCTTGCCAAAGAAAAGAAAGTTTCTTAAGAGGAAGGTTTTCTGGAAAATTTTAAATGGCCTCTTTTCAAAAACCACAAAGTTTTTGCTGAAAACCAAAAAAAATATTTTGGAGTGTCACAAGTTTGCAAGCCACAACGGGGTCTTGTCCTCCTCTCCCCCAAGCCGTACAAGAGGAGGCCAATCCTCATGCCCCGATTTCACACTGGACATGGTAACCCTGAAGTGGCCACCGGGGATCGGCTGGCCGTGGAACGTGAGTTCCAAGGGCTTCGTTATCACCGCCTTTCCCACATCCACATTCTAGCCTTTGATCAAGTCGAGTATGGTGCACGGGGTTTCATCAGCCCGCAAAGACATGTCTACGACATAAAACATCCGAAAGGTAACGAAAATGGAATATTCTAGATATATGTTGGTGCAACATGTAATTACCGTGAGGGCGTCGAGCGCAGCCAAAGAAGAAGGCCTACCTAGCGCGCTAGAGATTGAGGACGGGCTGCTCTGAGCAGGTGTGGGTGTGGGAGCAGGCGTGGTTGCATGACCAGGTGATGTTGCGGTTGTGATGTTCACTGAGCTGCTCCCGAGGAAGCTGGGCATGGGGAAATCATCTATCGTCTTGCCTGGGTTTTCCTTCGTCCAGTTGATGATAGCCGAGATTAGGTAATTAGAAAATTCATTTCTGCGGGGAGCTAAAGCTGCATTCACTGCCTGCTTGAGCAACTCATTTTTCTGCTTAGCTGCTTTTTTCGTGTCCTCAGCTACTTTTTTCTCGAATGCAAGCTTCACCTTCTCGTTGATGTCTGCCTGACTGAACTTATCTTTTTGCTTCTTGGCCTCTGGGCCCTCATTGTAAAAGACCTTCCATGTGGCGCCGTCTCCGGTGCCATGCACACGTCCATATTGCGGCCGCTGGTCCAAAGGGATTCCCTTAAGTTCATTCGAGGCCCGGTTCAGAGGGGTTTCCCACTTGGGCCTGATCGACGAATACTCGCCATCAGCTGCAAGCTTGTGTTGCTTCTCCTATAGAAGGAACGTGAACCTTTTACGAATGTGTAGTCGACTTGATCAGAAGCTAAACGTAAGGTGGTAAAAGAATAATTACTAGTATTCTAATCAATTTCCTCATGATTGTGTCTATGTAAAAAAACCTTATTTTCCTTGTCCCACTTGTAGCGGGCCCTGATGAAGTCATGCTCCAAGGGGTTGGTGAACTTCATGAAGGGGTTTGGGAGACCCACGGATATGGGTCTTTTGCCAAGGTAGCCACGTCTTCCGAGGCGTTGGTTCCCCATGTGGCATTGTTGAAGGCTCTTGAATTTCACAGTCGTAGCCTTAGCTGCCTCGGTAGCGCAAGTCTCCTCAAACTTTTGGAAATCCTCCTCTGAAATGTCGGATTTTCCTCTAGAATCTTGGATAGTGGTTCCTTATCCTCAATAGCTCATTTCACCCACCCTTTCCAGGAGGCCAAATCATTGCCGAACATGCCCATGGCATGATTGTTAATAATTTTCATCTTCGGATCATCCCACAGGTGTTCTAGGTGCTCATCCTGGATGGGGATCTGGAATCTCTTGTGCAGCTTTGCTAGGAGCAACTGCTTCAAATGTTCTTTACCCCTTAAGTCATCGTCGTTGATGCTCCGCATTCCCGTAGGATGCATCCGAGTTGGTTCCCGTAGCACTTGCGAGGTTCTTTTGGCTCTAATGGCTCAAACTTGCCAGGGGCCATCTTTGTGATCACCGGTCGTTCGATACTGAGTTTTTTAGGTTTTCGAATCCTCTCCTTCTTCTGCTTCTTCTTTTTGTCAGTGGCTTTAGCGCCGGTACCTTCCCCTCGGTCCAAGGGCCATCATCGGTGTTGGTGCCATCAGTGTTGATGTCAGCATCAGTACCATCAACGAGGCCGCCCTGCAAACCTTGATTGTGCTTAGCACCCAAAAAGTCGAGGTGGTTTTGTTCACCATCATAATCCATCTCGCCTGCATCGTGATCAGAAGGTCCGGTTTATTCATTGTTCGACATGTTTCCTACTATTAAGTCTCCTCGTTTAATTCTTAAACTATAATAAAAATGCGTAATGACATGAAAAAGGTGTATGGTTAGCCGGAATGCCATTTCATTGCCGTCGCAGCAAATCCCAGCACTCGACATGCCTACTTTCTAGCACAAGGCATGCCAAAATTCACGGGAAATTTGGGCATGACCTTGGTTTAAATGTGGACATATCGAGCACCTAAAATTCACCAGAACGGAAATGAATCAACATTCCAGCAAAACATAGGCCACTCGGATCATTTACCCTACACATAATCATCATTTTCCAAATATGACATGTCCAAAACATCACATGTCCAAATTCAAAACATCACATGTCCACATATCACATGTCCACTTTAAATTTGCATATAATAGGAAGAAAAATATAGAACTTGAAGAAAAATGCAAGAAGTCCTTCACAATATTTGAAACTAAATTCAGCACTTGTCAAATTTGATAGTAAATTTAGCGCTTGTCAAATTTCTGTCATAATTTCCAACCTACCTAAATTTATGTCCTAATTTGAAACCTAGATAAATTTATGTCCTAATTTGAAAACCTAGCTAAATTTTTGTCAAAATTTGTAACCTAGGATTGATACTAATTAACTAGGTTCATACTACCTAATATGTCCTAGGGTTCATAATAATTCACCTAGGGTTAATCAGTTCTGTTTATATTTAAATAGCAACAATTGCTTTAACTAAAAAAATCAAATACCTAGAATTCCGTGAACTACACCTAAAACACCTAAAATACCTAGAATTCATTTACCCCATACTAATTCTGTTTTTTAACTAGGGTTCATACCACCTAATTAACCAGGGTTCATACTAATTATGTTTTTTAGATAGAAACTATTTCTTTAACTAAAAAAATTAAATAGCAACAATTGCTTTAACTAAAAAATAGAAATAGTTTGAAACCTAGGGTTCACACTAACTCCCACTAAAAAATTGCCACTGATCTATCCTAGGTTTTTTTAACTAGGGTTCATACCACCTAATTAACTAGGGTTCATACTAATTCTAATTAACTAACTAGCACTAAAAAATAGCATTGGGTTCATACTAATTCATACTAACTATCACTAAATAGCTAGGGTTCATACTAACAGAGAGAGAGAGAGAGCAGAGAGTGGCGAAGAGGGGAGGGGAGATGGCTTACAGAGGGTAGAGAGAGGGATGGGCTCGGGGGAGACGGTGGTGTTGGTGTCAAAACTGGCGGATCTCGGGTAGGGGGTCCCGAACTGTGCGTCTAAGGTCGATGGTAATAGGAGGCAGGGGACATGATGTTTACCCAGGTTCAGACCCTCTCTATGGAGGTAATACCCTACATCCTGCTTGATTGATCTTGATGAATATGAGTATTACAAGAGTTGATCTACCAGGAGATCATAATGGCTAAAACCCTACAAGTCTAGCATGTATGATTATGATCGCCTCTACGGACTAAGCCCTCCGGTTTATATAGACACCGGAGGGGGCTAGGGTTGTACAAAGTAAGTTACAGAGAAAGGAATCTAC
Source organism: Triticum aestivum (assembly GCF_018294505.1). Lineage (NCBI taxonomy): Eukaryota > Viridiplantae > Streptophyta > Magnoliopsida > Poales > Poaceae > Triticum > Triticum aestivum. Next base: position 50,122 of record NW_025225099.1, on the reverse strand, counting down.
ATATCCGAACGCCGAGCTTCCCTTCCACGCCAAGGAGAGTCCCATCCAAACACGGGACAATGTCTTCTATCTTGTATCTTCATAGCCCAACAGTCCGGCCCATCTCAATAGTCTGGACGCCCGAGGACCCCTTAATCCAGGACTCCCTTAGTAGCCCCTGAACCAGGGTTCAATGACGAGGTGTCCAGCACACAGATTGTCTTCGGCATTGCAAGGCCGGTTCCTTCTCCGAATACTCCAAAATAGTCTTTGAACACAAGAAACGTGTCCGGCTCTGCAAAACAAATACCACACACTACCGCAGAGAGTATAATTTTTCACCAGTCCAATCTTCTGACAACTTTTCATAGCATGACATCACGTCCCCACCCGACCATTATTTTGAACCGCCTTTTAGCCTGCCGCTCCATATTTCGAGACGCAGTTTCATTGGCATGTCTTGTCAAAGCAGAGATCATGTCCCCTTATTGCGGGATTCTCATCATCATGGGCGTGAGCAACCCAAACGTTCTGTTGGAATGATTCCTTGGGAATAGGCGGGTTTTACGGCCTAGGAGGGGGCGTTTGATATTCATCGCCTTTATAAAGGGGCCATAACTCGTGCTTTTTCCTTTACGCCAAGCCTTTCCTCAACCTCTCCCCACCTCGAGTTCCAGCACCCAAGGTTCGAGTTAATTGCTCCGCGCTTCCCGGTCATGTCCGGACCCAGCCCTCAAGGCCGGTGGGTGGCCTCCTCCGTCATAGAGGAGGATATCGCGAAGCTCAGGGAGGCAAGATAACTGGCTGCGGAAATCCTCCATAGGCTTCCTGCTCAAGGGCAGGTTATTCCTACTCCCAGATCTGGCGAGAGGGTAGTATTAGTCTCCCACTTCCTCCGGGGGTTAGGGTTCGGTCTTCATCCCTTCATTCGAGGGCTCATGTTTTATCACATGCTAGATTTTCATGATCTATCCCCGGACTCCTTTATTCACGTCTCGGCGTTCATTGTCATGCGTGATGCCTTCCTCCGTATTCCCCCACACTTCGGCTTATGGCTCAAGACCTTCAACGTGAAGCCGAAGGTAGTCGACGGGAAACAGGTGGAGTGCGGTGGTGCTACGGTGAGCAAACTCGCCAATACTACTTGTCCAAAGGGCTCCTTTATAGAAACTTCCGACCTATTGCAGCGGGAGTGGTTTTACATCACTGAACCCCGTGGTACCAGGTGGGCAGCTACACCTGCGTTCTGATATGGCCCTCTGTTACATCTTGCGTCATGGATTAATAAGGGGCTGGACTGGGGATCCGTTGATGAAGTGTGGATGCTACAAAGCCGCATTTGGAGCCTCATTAAAAAGGACACCGGTCTCATCAACATAATCCAAGTAATGCTAGTCCTTCGGGTCCTACCGTGCCAGTGACAGCCTCTTAGAATGTGGGAGTTCAATCCGGAAGGACCACAAACCCTTCAGCAATTCTCTGGCACGAAGCTCAGAGGAATGTGGAAATTATTCTTCGGGACACGAAAACAGTGGCCGGATACTAGAGAAGACATTGGCCTGGACTGCAATCATCCGGATACATCGGTAAGCACTCGACTCCCAAACACAGTTTAGTCAACTTCCTCATAACAATATACTGAGAAAATCATACCCTGCCAGGGCTGGATAAAGAAGGCGGAGAGAATTAGGTGTTCGGCCCCACTTCCCGAAGACTCAGCTGATCCGGTGTTAACAAGGATGCTGGCTCCGGCACCATATCAAGTGCCGGCGAGGGAAGACAGGGCGGAGAGCAAGACGCCCAAGGTGGCACCCATTCTAGAGGCACACCAGGCACCTTGTCTGGGGAGATTGATACTCCCTCTTCTAAAGAAGGAAGGGAAGGAAAAACTGACATCCCTTGTCCTCATGGGAATAAGAGGACTGCCTCAGAAGACTTGAGGATAAAGGCTTCTAAGCGGGGGAAGATATCCCTGTCAGGGGGTTCTGGTTCGGGAGGTGACGTTGACACGCAGTCCCTCCGTAAAGATAGGCCCTTAGCAGAATCCTAAGTGAACAAGGGTGTTTTAAGCATATCCTGTTCTTTCCTTCTTGCAAGGGTAACATTTAAAATATATGTCTGCAGTCCGGCATGCATCCTTCCTCAACAGTCCTCCTCCTCGGGGGATCTTCTTCCGAAGATGATGGAGAGCGAGACGCCTCCACAGATCTCCCCACCTGATAAGGCAGACGACGCCGAGGTGTCGTCCCGCAGGATCTCTCCCGATCAGCAAGCGGTGCAAAGGACAGTGAAGACCGGGCCTGAAGGCGACACTTCGGCCATCCAGGGTCCGGAGTGTGCGGCCCCTACAAGGACTAACAATAAAGGCCCCGGACTATCCGATTTCCGAGGGACGGCGCGATCTGCTCCGGATCCGGAGGTGCCAGATACATTAATGGACACATTGCGACATGCGTCCATCTTAGAGGAACATGGTACCTTGATGGGTACGGTTGTTGAGAGGGTTCGATCCGCGAAAAGCGGATTGAATGAAGCCTTTACGAGCCTTCTAAGAGGCTTCGAGGTACGTAACGTAATATTGTGTTATAAACACAAAATGCGCCTGTGTATATATAGTAGCCCCTGAGACTCTGGTTGGCGTCCGAAGGGAGGCAGTCATAGGATCAAGAAAGATATGCCCAGGAAATGACCTGACTAATTGAAACACAAGTTGTTACATCCGTGGCGATTGGCCAAGCTACAGAGATTGCATATCAGAAGCAAAAAGTTGATGTGGCCGATGAGGACATCACAGTTATTAACAGGCGGCTCAATAAGGCTCAAGGTATGTCTTTCGGGCACTCAGTATATCCAAGTACGATGATATGAGCATGACACTAAGAATTGTATACTAAGATATGCATAACTGCAGATAGTGCCGCCGTAGTTGAGACCCTTCGGGCTGAGCTTGCCCAGGCTAAGGTGCAGGCCAGGATGAGCAATGCAGCTGCCGAAAAGGAAGCTACTAAATTAAAGGCCGAACAGGCTGCTCGGCGCCAGTGCGAGGAGAGAATATCTACTATGGCACTCCAGCTAAAGGATGCCACTGGCAGATGCGACTTTCTCAAGAAAGATAACAAAACCAGAGCGGCCGATCTTGACAAGGCCTTACAAGAGGTGAGAGAAGCATGGTCTGAGTCCAGAGCAGCTCAGGAGGAGATCCGACAAGCTGGGGAGATCGCGGCTGATGAGCCCTTCTTATTACAAACTAAATTTGGTGATCCAAAGTATGCCTCGCTTAATCAGATGTGGAGTTCTCCAGACGCATTTTTGGACTTGCCGAAGAGTGTCTCCGATGCGACGCAGTTTTTCCAAGCGCAAAAAGGACATGCAACGGAAAAGTTGTTCTGGTCGCAATTCAGCATGCGAAAGCTTCCATTGGTGTTGAACGAACAGATGACCCTATGGGCCGAGCTCCACAAGCTACTCGGATCTGCCATGAAGGATGTCGTAGTCCGGCTATGGCCGACTGAGCCCATTCCGAATAGTTATTTCGGTTTGGTGTAGTGACCTGTGGATGCGGTGCCGCATATTGACGCTATTAAGCGGTCAACATGCATAGAAGGTGCACGGATGGCCCTTTCCCGCGTCAAGACGTACTGGGCGAAGATGAAGGCCACCGATATTGCAGCGAAAAGTCCACCCGAGGGCAAGGACCATCACACGCCAGAACATTATTTTGAAGATGTCCTAGAGGGTGCCCACTTGATAGAGTGTCGGGGAAACTGATCCACGAACACCTATGGGGCCGGCGGACCGAGCCCCTTTTCGGTTCGGCGGGGGGCGGAGGTGAAGCACACGAGCAGTTTACCCAGCTTCGGAGCTCTCCGGAGAGATAACACTCCTACTGCTGCTTGTCTGCTTGTATTGTGTTCGTGCTCAAGAGCGCTGAGTGCTACAGTACACTCTAGCTGCTAACGAGACCGAGCGTGTGTGATTTTCTGGGTTCGAACCCCCTCTACGTTGCGCCCGGGCCTCCTTTTATATGCTCAAGGGGTCACCGACAGGTGGCAACGTAGGCAGGGGTAAAAATGTAAAAAGAGGGGTGGTTGGTACAGTTACTTGCACAGTACATCCTACCTAACCCTGATGGCAGGGGACAAGGGCATTAAATGCCCGTCCGCGTCGCCCAAACAGTGCAGAAAAGGACCGTCAGGGGCGCCACCACTTGCCACGATGGCAATCTTGTTAGCGTCGCATGCCACCGCGCACCGCTGGCTGCATAGCCTCTTGCCACGCGCGCCTGGAAAGGCCCCAAGGCGACACGTTGGTGGATGTGCTGGAGCGTGGGTACAGAGTGGCCGCCTGCCGCGGCAAGCGCCTTGCCGCCGCAAGCACCTTGCCGCGGTCGTTGTCTTGCCGCGCCCGGAAGCTCGTCGCTCACCGGGCCTTGCCGGGACGCATGGGGCGTCGCGGCAACTTCCTTGAGATGCCTTGGTTGGCCTTCCTGGCAAGCTCCTCTTGCCGGGGCCTTGTCTCCTTGGCTTAAATACTTTGTTCTTGAATGGCTCCAAGGGAACCACGGAGGACCTTGGCGGTCGCCCGGCAAGCCTTGCCGCGGGGCGCTGCAACTGCCCGTGCACAAGTTCGGGATACTAGGGTACCCCTATTCTAGTACACCGACAGGAGCCCCCGGGCCTGGGCCACACATGGTGCCGAGCGCTGTTGGGCCAGGCCCAAAGTAGGGCACGGGCACGCGCGGCCTGGGTCACGCTGTATCTTACTCCGTATCCACCGCGCCCTCCTCGAACGGCACGCGTTGAATGCGGCATCGTGGGAGAGATCGTGGGTGGTTTCTTTATTCAGAAGGGCGAAACGTCCGCCCCCTCCCTCTTTATAAGCAGGGGAAACAGTGGCAGTTTTCCCATCTCGCCAGTTGCTACTCCAGTCTTCACAAATCTCCACCGCTCCCTCCTTCTTCCCGAAGCTGAAAGAGAGCAGCGCTCCGCCCCCCATTGCCACCAGCACCACCAACACCGTCGATCTCCCCCACCACCTCTGCCATGGCTCCGAAAGCCGACAAGGGGAAGGGCGTGAAGTCGGCCGAGGCACAGCGGCTCGCGGCGCTGCGAAAGGAGCGGGCCATCTTCCCCCCTCAGCTTGACGCAAAGGAGCTGAGGGAGTACTATTATCTCTTTTGGTCGACGGAGACGCGAGCGCATCCGCGCACGAAGGTACTCCCGGCCACCGCTTCGAGACTGGCTCCGAACGGGTATCCCTTCTTCGCGATGTTCTTCTACTGCGGGCTCTGCCCGCCTTTCTCTGAATTCTTCTGCGACATCATGAACACCTACGGGTTCCACCTCCTTGACTTCACCCCCAACGCCATTCTGACCATGGCAGTTTTCGCACATCTGTGCGAAAACTTTGTCGGAGTCCATCCAAACGTAGCCCTTTTTTGCCACTTCTTTATGCCTCGGGTTGAGAGAGGAGAGCCCCTTGCCGGCGGGATCGCTTGGATCTCGAGACTCTGCAAGAAGGAAGCCTATCTGGAGGGAGAGCTCCGGAGCAAGTGGGAGGAATGGAGAGCAGAGTGGTGCTGGATTGTCGAGGAGAACCCGCAGCCATTCACTGCCCTGCGCCAAGCCCCAATAGTACGCGGCAACGATTGGAGCAACGTGGCCCCGAAAGACGACAGGCTGAAGATCGCCGTCACCCGGATCCTATGCCTCAGGCTTGCCAGGCTCACCGTAGGCGCCGTTGGCGCAGATTTCCTTCGCCGCCGCATCGCCCCCCTGCAGGAGAGGGGGAGACCCGCCTGGGAGTTCCAGAACTCGGCGGATATCATGAGGCTGCGCCCGGGCCTCAACTTTAACTTCACTGTCCTGCAGCTGTTCAAGCGCGATCCTCAGCATCCATTCATGTTGCCGCGGGATGTCGTTCCGCTGTGCAACAATTCTTCGCTTGACCGCATCCGTGCAATGATGCCGCTGTGCGACTCTCACGGAATCGTTCCAACTTGGCAAGAGCCGGCAGACGCCATCGTGCAGGAGTTCTTCGATGGCTTAGTAGAAGCGCCGGTCCGCGCCGATGAGCAGAAGAGTCTCACCCGCGACACCACCGATGCGGAGATGCAGCGCATCACCACCGGGCTGGAAGAGGCGGCTACAGCCGCTGCCGCGGGTGAATTTGGATTCACTATGGAGGAGGCAGAGGCAGCGGAGGCGGCAAGCCTTGCCGAGCGCGAGGAGTTTGCCGGCGAGGAAGGGCCTGTCGGGCCCGAGGATGAGTCAAGCGAGCCCGGCGAGGGAGATCTTGTCGGGCCTGAACCTTCAGGCAGCTTGCCGCAAACGGAGCCCCCAGCTCCGCCAAGAAGGCGTCTCCGCAAGGCCGGGGACGCAGCGGGGCGGCAGACGGGTCAATAGCCGCCGAGCCGCGCGACACGCTCTACCGTGGCAAGCACTGTTGCCGCGGGAGCGCCTCACGCCGCTGCGGCAACCGGAGCTGGGTCTTCCCGGTCCACCGCTACTTCTCCTGCCAAGCGGACAAGGGAGCCTACTCCTCCGCCTCGTCGCACCGGAGGTGAGCCGGACTTCGATCTCTCCGCGCTCAGCTCCGACGAGGAAGAAGAAGAGTAAGATTCCTTGTTGTACTTGTAGTTCTTCAATTCTTGCTGTCTTGTCTTGTGTCTGATTTGCTTCTGAACCTGTTCCTTTTCAGAACTTTGGCCCAGAGAGCGGCGAAGAGAGCCAAGGCCCCGGTGATCATCATCGAGGACGACCCCACCACAACGGCAGAGGACATGTCCGAGACCAACTTGTCGGACCCGGCAACCATTCCTCAAAGCAGCCCCCACCACAGCCCCCAGCGTAAGTATATTGTTTACTTCTTGCTGTCAGGCGCTCATGGGTGCTCTTCCTTGCTAATATCTGATTGCTGGTTTGTGTAGGAGCAGAGCAGCCTCACCAGGAGGGCCCGGAGGCCGCTCCCGAAGTGCCATCTGCTTCGACTACACCGCCAAGGGAGGATTCCCCGGCAAGGGAGCGTTCTCCGGCAAGGGAGAATTCTCCGGCAAGGGGCAGTTCTCCGGCAAGGAACAGCGCCAGTGATCCTCCGGTGGTTGAGACCACGACTGCAGATCCTAGCACAGGTAACCCTTTTGCCTGAAAACTTCCCTTGGGTTCTTCTTCTTCTGATTTTCTTTTTGAGTGTTTGCTTGACTTTTCTCCCCTCTTCGGTCGTCAGATCCACCTGCCACAGAGCCGATGGAAACCAAGGTCGCCGGCGAGGAGAACACGCGCGGCAACAACGACGACGCCGCCGCCACCGAGGAAGAGGCCGGTGCTGATGATCCCGCCGGCGAAGAGGCCACCAAGGCTGCCGCCGCAGAAGCTAGCGAGGAATCCGGCAATCGCACTGACGGTCCCGAGGCCGCAGGAGCGCCAGGTGCTACACCGACCACCGATCCCTCTGCCGTTGCCGCAGCGCCAGGCTCCGAAGAGCCCCAGCCCGGCGCCTATTTGAAGGCCGGCGATGGCGTCTTCATCAAGCTCCCCTGGGCGTCGAGCTCCAGGGCGCCGGTCGAAGGAGAAACTTTTGACGAAGAGGTGCTCGCCTCCGCTGGGCTGACGCTGGTCGACGCGCCAAGTAGCAGCAGCGACGAGCCTGAGGAGGAGCGGCTGCTGCGGAAGCTGCTGTCGCTCTACCACGCCCGACAAGCCAAGCTGGCGTCCCGAGAAGCACTTGTCGCAAGGGCGGGAGTGGATATTGAGAAGCGCGCTGAGGAGCTCCGGGGTCTCAGGCAGGAAACTCTTCGGTCCCTGGCGGAGGAGCGGGAGCAACTTCTCGAGGAGCGGAAAGCCTTCCTCCTTGAGAAGGCTGAAGTTGAAGAGAAGCAACGGCTTGTCGCCGAAGATCTATTTGCGCAGGAAGGAGAGTTGGCGTAGCGCAAGGTCAACCTTGACAGCCACGAGGAGGAGCTTGCTGCGCGCGAGCAAGCAATTGGCAGGGCTCTCACAGAAGCAAAGGATGCTGCCGCAGCTGCCGAGGCCGCCAAGAAGGAGCTGGAGACAAAGGCAGCGTAGCTGGAGGCTGATCTCAGGGCGAGCGGCGAGGAGCTTGCCATGCTCAAGCGTGAGCGCGACAAGGACGCTGCCGCTCATGGTGAGTTGCAGGGTCTTCTCGCTGAGAGGAGCAAGGAGCTCAGCGCCGCCAAGGATTCCCATGCAGATCTCGAGTTGAAGCTGGCCACTTTGACTCAGACGCTGGACGGCGCCAGGGAGCGGGAGGTGGCCTTGTCGGAGAAGATCAAGGCCGACGAAGCGCTGCTGGCGAGTGCTGCTGCCTCCCAAAATGCTTTTAGGGAGACAGTGGAGCACTGGACCGAGGGTCTGGTGAATATTGTCGCCGCCATCGACGGGGAGCTGGCGCAGCTGGGGATGGAGGATCTCGGGTACTCCTCCGACGAGCACCTCAAACCCAGTGCCAAGCTCAGCTTGTTCTTCAAAGGTGTGGCGACGGCCCTCCAGCGACTCCGGGAGAAGATCCCAAAGCAGCTGGCCGACGAGTCGCACAGGATCTGCGCGGGGGTTCTTCAGAAGGTGCTGGTGAAGGTGGCCTTCCGCAACCCAGGCCTCAACCTCACAAACGTCCTCAAGTCCTTGCCTCCAGATGCTGATCTGGAAGCGCTCAAGGCCCTTGTCGCACCCATTGTGGACAAGGTGAGCGAGATCAAGAGGGTTGAGGGCGATCGCGTAGATTAGGCCGCCCGTCTTTTCTTTTTCTTTGTCGCTGCTCGTCATGTCATGAGAACAATCTGTTAGAGCTGCGACAAGCTCTCTTCTAATATAACTCTATCTTGGGTAGAGATTTATTATGTTATTCCCTTTACTTGATTCCTTCTTTCGTATGTTTTTGCCCTATGCTTTTAGGGAACTTGTCAGCGCAGGCACCTGAGCCACGAGCGCTGAGTGCGGGACATCAGCAGCCTGCTGACGGTGCCGCTTCCGACAAGAAACCTTGTCGCAACTAGTCGCAGCTCACTTAAGTTGTTGAGCGGACTCGAAACAAAGTAAGGGCGCAACTAGCTACGAGTTGGTTCCTCCGCGCACAGGTTTACCATACAAAGTACGGTCGTTCGAGGAAGATAACTTAAAAATTTAAAACTGATTGCTCAAACTTTGGCAACTTAGCTTTTCTGTCGTTTGCTTTTCGGTAAGGCGAAACTTGCTTGAACGACGCCTAGTCCACACCATTATCTTCTCCTTTCCCCCCGGCAAACTTGTGTGCGAGGGAACCTTCCTTTCCTTTTTGAGAAAAAGAAAGAAGAGAAAATAAAAATATGGAGCCTTACGGCTTGTTATTGCTTACCGGGGGTAGGTGCTGCACAAAATGTCAGACAACGCATGCAAAAGTAAAGTAGATAGCATGATATTGACAAGATGTGCGGAGCGCATGAGCTTTACTTATGCACGGGATCTGCGCCCGGCTTTGTACAAAGGATTACATGCAACATCGGCAAGACTTGTACAAAAGGTGGTTGCCGGAACGGGTTCCGGCAACCGCGCCCTACGGGTAAAACTTACGAAGATGCTCGATGTTCCAGGAGTTGCTCACCGGAATGCCATCTTCGGTCTCAAGGCGGACAGCGCCAGGCCTAGTGACTCGTTTTACCAGGTAAGGGCCTTCCCACTTCGGCGTCAACTTGTTGGAATTCTTGGCGGACTGAACGCGCCGAAGAACAAGGTCGCCTTCCTCGAAGCTTCTGGCATTAACTTTGCGGCTATGGTAGCGGCGCAAAGCTTGCTGGTATCGAGCAGCTCGTACAGCAGCCTGAAGACGGTCCTCCTCAAGGAACAATGCGTCATCTTGTCGCAGGTGCTCTTGCTCAAGCTCATCATAAGCGAGCACTCGAGGTGACCCGTACACGAGTTCCGTGGGGAGAACTGCCTCTGCTCCATAGACTAGAGCGAAAGGTGTCTGGCCAGTGGCTCGATTTGGCGTCGTCCTGATCGACCAAAGAACCACCGGCAGCTCCTCAATCCAGTTCTTTCCGCACTTGCGCAGCCTGTCGAAAGTTCTGGTCTTGAGCCCGCGCAGCACTTCAGCGTTTGCCCTCTCTGCTTGACCGTTGCTTCTCGGATGAGCAACAGAAGCGAAGCAGACCTTGGCACCAAGATCTTGGACGTATTGCATGAAGGTGCGGCTCGTGAATTGTGTGCCGTTGTCGGTGATGATCCTGTTAGGGATCCCGAAGCGGCAAACAATCGACCTGAAGAACTTGACTGCTGACTGTGCTGTCACCTTCCTCACTAGTTCCAGTTCCGGCCACTTTGTGAACTTGTCGATTGCAACGTACAAGTACTCAAAGCCCCTGACAGCTCGGGGAAAGGGGCCGAGGATGTCGAGCCCCCAGACCGAAAATGGCCAGGATAAAGGGATCGTCTGGAGAGCTTGAGCTGGCTGGTGTATTTGCTTGGAATGGAACTGGCACGCTTCACACTTGGTTACTTGTGCAGTTGCATCATGGAGGGCTGTCGGCCAAAAGAAACCTTGCCGGAACGCTTTGCCGGCAAGTGCTCTTGCGCCAATGTGGTGACCACATATGCCTCCATGTATCTCTGCCAACAGCTCTTGTCCTTCTTCCCGGCGAATACACTTCAATTTCATGCCGTTGAGTCTTCTTCTGTACAGTGTGGTATCGACGGCTCGACAACAAGGACTAAAGGCACCTCTCCTGCTGCGGGAACATCCGCTTCTACGGCAAGAACCTGTGGCTCTGCTGGAGCTTGATGTCCCCCGGCAAGCTTGCCGGAGCAAAACTTGTCGGGGGCGTCTGCTTCAACGGAAAAAGCCCCAGGGCTTGCCGGAGCAGACTGCTCCTCAGCACCCTTGGTGTTGATCTTTACGACCTTCTTGGCGGCGGCTTCGGGGAGCTTTGCCGGAAAATAGTCACCAGAAATCAACTTTCTCTTCTTGCTCTGTCCAGTTGATGGTGTTACGGATGGTTGGGTCAGCTTGAGCACAAAGATCCCTGGTTCCACAGGTAACTTAAGTGCGGCGCACTTTGACAGGCCATCAGCAATGTCATTCTGAGCTCTTGGAACATGTTCCATCTGCAGGCCGTCAAAGTGCTCTTATAGCTTTCTCACTTCATCAACGTAAGCTTCCATCAATGGACTCTGATAATTCTTGTTCACTTGGTGGACGACAAGCTGCGAGTCACCCCTGACAATGAGCTTCTTGACCCCAAGGTCTGCCGCGATCCTGAGACCGGCAAGCAATCCTTCATACTCTGCAGTATTGTTCGTTGCTTGCTCCTTGGGGAAGTGCATCTGGACTACGTACTTGAGGTGTTCTCCGGTGGGTGCAACAAGTAGCACGCCTGCACCGGCGCCTTGCAGCGAGAAGGCACTGTCAGAGTACATCAGCCACTCTTTGCTTGCTTCCTTGACGGGGATGCTCGTTTCTGGAATCTCTTCATCTGGTGTTGGCGTCCATTCTGCTATGAATTCTGCCAATGCTCTGATTTGGATAGTTGAAGTGCTCTCAAACTTGAGGCCAAAGCTTGACAGTTCCAGTGCCCAGTCAACAATCCTGCCTGTTGCTTCTGGATTCTGCAGTATCCTCTTCAGCGGAAAGCGAGTGACGACTGTGATCTCATGTGCTTGGAAGTAATGGCGCAGCTTTCTCGAGGCCATGAGGAGGCCGAAAAGCAATTTCTGCACACCAGAGTACCTTGACCTAGCCCCCTGCAGAAGGGAACTGACAAAGTAAACTGGGCGCTGCACCATTCTCTTCTGCATCTTCTCATGCTCCTGCGTAGATCCATCCTTGTCGGGACCAGAGCTTGCCGGTGAAGTCCTCTGCTTGTCGCTGGATGCATCTGTCGTGGTTGCTAGCTCATCATCCGCCTCCCTCTGCGCTACTAACGCAGCACTAACCACTTGATTGGTTGCCGCTATATATAGCAGCAACTTCTCTTGTGGCTTAGGTGCGACAAGTGTTGGAGTGGAGGACAGGTATCTCTTCAAGTCCTGCAGCGCAGCCTCCGCTTCCGGAGTCCATTTCATTGGACCTGCCTTTTTCAATATTTTGGAAAATGGCAGGGCGCGCTCAGCAGGTCTAGAGATAAACCTGCTGAGAGCAGCCACGCAACCGGCAAGTCTTCGTACATCCTTGACGCGCTTTGGTGCTTCAATCTGCTCAATGGCCTTGATCTTGTCGGGATTGGCTTCAATTCCCCGCTGAGACATGAAGAACCCGAGAAGCTTGCCGAAGGGGACTGCAAACACGCACTTCTCGGGGTTAAGCTTGAGGTTGATCTTGCGCAGATTTGCAAAGGTTTCGTCTAAATCTTGAATCAGAGTCGCCTTGTCCTTGCTCTTGACCACTATGTCATCCATGTAGGCTTCCACATTTCCGTGCATTTGCGGCTCAAAAGCATCATGGACTACCCTTGCAAATGTTGAACCAGCATTCTTTAAACCGAAAGGCATCCGTACGAAACAGTATGTGCCACATGGGGTGATGAATGCGGTCTTCTCCTCATCCTCTTCTGCCATGAAGATCTGATGGTATCCTGAGTATGCATCAAGAAATGAAAGCAAGTCACATCCGGCTGTGGAGTGAACAATCTGGTCGATGCGCGGCAAGGGAAATGGGTCTTTGGGACAAGCTTTATTAACATCGGTAAAGTCGATACAAAGCCTCCATTTCCCTTTGCCTTACGCACGACTACAGGATTGGCCAACCACGTAGGATGGAGCACTCCTCTGACAAGGCCTGCTGCTTCCAATTTCTTGATCTCTTCTGCAATGAATTCTTGGCGCTCCAATGCCTGTTTCCTGACTTTCTACTTGACGGGCCACGCATGAGGGCAGACGGCAAGATGGTGCTCGATTACTTTCCTGGGAACACCGGGGATGTCAGACGGTTGCCACGCAAACACGTCGACGTTCGCCCATAGGAAAGCATCGAGCGCGCTTTCCTATTTAGGGTCGAGAGTGGCACTGATGGTGAAGGTACCACCAGTGCCGTCCTCCTTGGCGGACACCTTCTTGGTCTCTGGTGGAGCCGCCATTGTCTTCTTACACTTGCCGGTGGAGCTCGATGCTGCGTCCTCGACGGTAGCGCAGCACTCCGAAGAGGTGCGCTTGCCGGAGTGGGCATCAGAACTCTTGCCGGACTTGGTCTTCTTCTTCCCCCCGGGAGCTTCAACGGCAAGTGACTTGCGATCTGTTGCTGCTGCTGCTTCCCGGTAGATCTTGTTGGCGCAAATAAGAGCATCCTTCTTGTCGCCAGGGACAGAGATGACACTTATCGGGCCTGGCATCTTCAGTACGTTGTATGCATAGTGAGAGGCTGCCATGAATTTCGCGAGCGCTGGACGGCCGAGTATCCCATAATAAGGCAATGGAAAATCAGCAACATCAAAAGTGACCCTCTCAGTCCTGAAGTTCAACTCGCTGCCAAATGTTACCGGCAACGTGATCTTCCCCTTCGGCTTGCTCCTTCCCGGATTGATTCCTTGGAATGTGCCGGTCTCTTCGAGCTCGCTATCAGGGATTTGGAGTTTCTGGAGTACCGCGGAGGAGATCAAGTTCAAGCCGGCCCCGCCGTCAACTAGCATCTTAGTGACCTTGAGGTTGCGGATAGTTGGTGAAACCAACATCGGCAAGCACCCGACCACAGTTATGTGATCAGGGTGGTCCTCAATATCAAAGATGATACGCATGCTGGACCATTTCAGAGGCTTGCGTGACTCGATGGGTGGTTTTGCCGCATTAACTTCCCGCACCCACTGCTTGAGCTGGCGGTGTGATGTAGAGAAGCACCACCGTCAACGCGCAGGACCTCTGTGGCTTTCTGGAACTCCTGCTCGTTGGTCTCGCCATCATCCATATCTTCATCGTCGTCGTCATCTTCATCCTTGTCGCGGCCGCGGGGAGGTCTGTCTCCTTGCCGCTGCTTGGCCTTGCCGCGTCCTCCTCCTCGGCCGGGACGTTTCTTGCCAGCTCCTCCAGCACCTTCCTGGGCTTTCTCCTTGTCGCGTCGCTCGTATTCAGCTTTTTGCTGCTTAACAAGCTGCTCGACCTTCTAGCAGCTCTGGAGGTCATGGCCCTTGGTGCGGTGGATCTTGCAGTACTGCTTGTTGGTGCTGTCCTGCTTGTCAGCGATCGCCATAGCTGCGGCAACCTCCTTGCCAGAGCTACCAGCTTCGGCTTTCTTGCCGGACTGCTCAACAACTAGCACATCTTTGCCTTTCTTCTTCCTGTTGTTCCGCCGCCGGTTCTTCCTTGCCGGGGCAGTCTCCTCACTATCAGATCCTCCTGCTCCTGTATTCTCTCCTGGGAGTTTCCTCCCTTCCTCAGCACGTGCACACTTGTCGGTCAGGGCATATAGCTCACTGACGTCTCTGATCTTGCACATCACCATCTCCTCCCGCATCCTGTGGTTTCGCACGTTCTGATGGAACGCGCTGATTACCGCGGCAGGGTGGACGTCTGGGATGTTGTGTTGTACGCGGCTGAATCTCTGAATGTACTTGCACAGGGGCTCTCCTTCCTTCTGGGCGAGCAGATGAAGGTCGCTCTCTTGGCCATGAGGCTTGTGGCCGCCCGTAAAGGCGCCGACAAACTGATGGCACAGGTCTGCCCAGGAGGATATGGAGTTGTCCAGCAAGTGCATGAGCCAGGATCTGACATTGGGCTTGAGCACCAGCGGGAAGTAGTTGGCAAGGATCTTGTCGTCCCGTCCCCCGGCAGCTTGCACCGCGATGGTGTAGATGCTAAGGAACTCCGACGGATGCGACTTGCCATCGTACTTCTCTGGTACGTCTGGTTTGAAATTCTTCGTGCTGGGCCACTGGACTTGCCGCAGCTCACGAGTGAACGCAGGGCAACCTACCGCGTACGGCAAGTCGCCTGGTTCCCCTAGCGCATGCATGTCAACAGAGGGCCCAGCGCGCTTGTCGGATTGACGTCGCGCTTTTCTTCGGCGCTCGATGCGAGTACGAGCGTCTTCTTGCTGTCGTTCGTGAAGAACTTGGTGCTGATTGCGACGAGCTCGCGGATCCGATGATGCGGTGGAGTCGCTGTCGAGGTGGATTCGGCAAGTCGGCGATCTTGGCCTTCGGGGTGGAGAGTGCATGGTGGTTGCACCCCCACCAGTTTCGTCGCCACCGGCTCGTGCCTGGTGGTCCTGCCGTGGCAGCGATGCACTCGGCTGCCACGGAGTGTCGCCGTTGGCAAAGCCGATGAGACTCTGAATGGTGGCCCTCCATTGGTCGATCTTGTCTTCCGCTGGAGGGTAATCCAGGAGCAGTTGAGCTCGCGCCAAAGCTTCTGCTGGAGTGGTGGGCGGCAATGGCGAACGGTGCGAGGAGCGGGATATGCTCGGACTTCTAACTATGTTAGAAGGAGCAGTATCCCGTCCAGGTGACCGTGTCTCGCTCGTGCCAGCACGTTGCGTGCATGCTGGTCTTGAGCACCCCGAGATCCACCAGCTCGATCTTGTCCCAACGAACGTATGGTGCTGCAAATACCATGACGCTGTCGGTCCTGCACCTCCTGAGATGGGCGCAGTACATGTATGGACGCCGAGGTCTGTGCAGCCTTGTCCTTGGACCTGGCAGCATCGTGAGCTTCCTCATCGACGTCCGTTCTTCCACCGGCGTCTACTCCACCACTCGTTTGCTCCGGTGGTGGTGGAAGTGACGTGGACGGAGCAGCTGCCGCCGAAGTTTTCTTCTTCGGTGGAATGTCGATGAAGAAAATGAAGATCTAGCTCGTGTGAACGCCGGATCAGGTTCACACAACCTCGAAGCCCCCTACCTGGCGCGCCAAAGATGTCGGGGAAACTGATCCACGAACACCTATGGGGCCGGCGGACCGAGCCCCTTTTCGGTCGGCGGGGGGCGGAGATCGCACGAAGAGCAGATCGAGGCGAAGCACACGAGCAGTTTACCCAGCTCCAGAGCTCTCCGGAGAGATAACACTCCTACTACTGCTTGTCTGATCGTATTGTGTTCTTGCTCAAGAGCGCTGAGTGCTATAGTACACTCTAGCTGCTAACGAGACCGAGCGTGTGTGATTTTCTGGGTTCGAACCCCCTCTACGTTGCGCTCGGGCCTCCTTTTATATGCTCAAGGGGTCACCGACAGGTGGCAACGTAGGCAGGGGTAAAAATGGAAAAAGAGGGGTGGTTGGTACAGTTACTTGCACAGTACATCCTACCTAACCCTAACGGCAGGGGACAAGGGCATTAAATGCCCGTCCGCGTCGCCCAAACAGTGCAGAAAAGGACCGTCAGGGGCGCCACCGCTTGCCACGATGGCAATCTTGTTAGCGTCGCATGCCACCGTGCACTGCTGGCTGCACAGCCTCTCGCCACGCGCGCCTGGAAAGGCCCCAAGGCGACACGTTGGTGGATGTGCTGGAGTGTGGGTACAGAGTGGCCGCTTGCCGCGGCAAGCGCCTTGCCGCGGTCGTTGTCTTGCCGCGCCCGGAAGCTCGTTGCTCACCGGGTCTTGCTGGGACGCGTGGGGCGTCGCGGCAAGTTCCTTGAGATGCCTTGGTTGGCCTTCCTGGCAAGCTCCTCTTGCCGGGGCCTTGTCTCCTTGGCTTAAATACTTTGTTCTTGAATGGCTCCAAGGGAACCACGGAGGACCTTGGCGGTCGCCCGGCAAGCCTTGCCGCGGTGCGCTGCAACTGTCTATGCACAAGTTCGGGATACTAGGGTACCCCTATTCTAGTACACCAACATAGAGGGTCAGTGCTTGAAATATATTATGTTCGAGTGAAGTGTACTGAAATTGTAAAAACAATATTATGATATATTTAAGGCTATGTTTTTATACTTTTGCCAAAAAAGTTTTTGGTGCCTCCTGTGCGGCCGTTTTTGTATAATCTGAAAGTTTACCAGTCGTTGGCTTCTGCCCCCTCGCGTGTAACGTGGGGGTGTTCGGAAAAGCACTTGATCACTCTTGACCCAACATATTGGTCCATTAAGGACGTGTCAATGTGGTGAACCAGGCAATCGGACTATAGGGCTTTAACACTTTTACTTAGCCATAGGAGTTTGATGGTTGGTCTACGATATAGCCCGTGGTATGTACGCGGTTATCCAGATACAGTGCGTTGACATACGTGACCAAAAGAATGGTCCTTCGTGTAATACAGAAGGAATCGTGAAGATTCTGGTGAGTCTTTGAGTGGTTGACTAGCTCTCGACACATCATGACAGTAAGTTTTCGGCTTTCTCTATTGAGGTGCTCATCTGGACGAACTAGGACACAATCGCAGTAGTTCTCCCTTTACTACCCTATCGATAGAGCGGAACGTAAGGTAGTAAGCACAGGAGCCGGGTAACCCAACTGTTGACCAAAGAAATGATTCGGAGATGATGCATATAAGGCCAAACTCGTGACGCTGAAGTGTGCTATAAAGTTGTTCGGACTTGTCGGCAGCTCATATGTTGCCATATTCAGCCCCTGGTAATATATGCCGAGGGTAGAAAGTTGTGGAAAAGGGCACTTTACAGGTCTAAAATAAAGAGTGCGGTCGACAAAAACATTTGGACCTCCTGTCGCATGTCTGCGCTGTCTTGCCTTGGTTAAAGGACTTCTCAGCAAGTATAGTCACCTGTGGTAAAAGATAAAAAGTGGTTAGCAAAAGGAAAAGAAATATGAGAGTGCAGATAGTGTTATAGGCATGTCGACATTGTGCCTCCGCCGGTAACCAGCGTATCTTGAGTGTATAGTTATGTGCGCAGGACAGACTTCGTGGCTTATATGGGGCGGACGGTGGAGGCCGAACTGCTAATTCAGCTCTGAGATTGATTGGTCCTGTTTAATGGGGACCGATGGCTTGATGGCCAATAAAATGTGCGGCTTGATAAGGCCGCTTGGTACTTTGGCCGTAGTAGCCGTAGTATTCTCCTTTGTATGGAGGGAGCATTCCGTATTTCCATTTATCGTGATGGTGCCGCGTGGACCGGGCATCTTAAGTTGGAGATAGGTGTAATGTGGGACCGCCTTGAAGTGAGCAAAAGCGGTATGCCCGAATAGTGCATGGTAGCTACTACAGAGCAGGATAATATCGAAGGTCGGGCCTTCTCTTCAAAAGTTGTTTGGCGAGCCGAAAATGACTTCTAATGTAATCGAGCCCGTGCAGTGAGTTTCTAAACCGGATATTGTTCCCTTGAAGGTAGCTACGGTGGGCCTGATTATCGAAGGATCAATGCCTATTTTGCAAACAGTGTCTTGGTAGAGTAGTTTAAGGCTACTGCCGTTGTCCATAAGGACTTTCGTGAGATGGCACCCATCGATAATTGGATCGAGGATGAGAGATACCGGACCTTTGTGAAGGATACATGCTAGGTGGTCCTTGCGATCAAAAGTGATCGGGTGGGCCGTCCATTGGCTTAATTTTGGGGCAGCTGGCTCTATGGCACCAGCGTCCCGTAGTGCGCGTTTGCCATCCCCTGTGGGGATGTGCGTCGCGTATACCATGTTCACTGTCTTTACTACGGGGGGAATTGCTTCTGACCCCCAGTGCTCTGCTGGCGAGTCTATTGGTCATTGCTATCACTGGGCGGCCCCTTCGTCTTGTGTTCAGCATTAAGCTTGCCGACTTGTTTGAAGACCCAGCAGCTCTTTTTGGTGTGATTGGCTGGTTTAACCAGGGTGCCATGAATTTGGCAGGGCCGATCCAGTATCTTGTCTAAATTGGATGGTCCGTCTCTGTTTGCCTTGAATGGCTTTTTCCGTTGATCGGGTTTGGAACCACTGAATCCGGCATTGACCGCCGTGTCTTGCGTTCCTTCATCGTTATTGCGATGCTTGTGTATATTGTGTCGTGGCTTGCTGATACGTCTCCGTGGTATCTACTTTTTCAAACACTTTTGCCCTTGTTTTGGACTCTAACTTGCATCATTTGAATGGAACTAACCCGGACTAACGCTGTTTTCAACATAACTCCCATGGTGTTATTTTTGTGCAGAAATAAAAGTTCTCGGAATGACCTGATAATCCATAGAGCAACTTTTCAGAATTAGTAAAAAATACTGGCGAAAGAATCAACACCAGGGGGCCCACACCCTGTCCACGAGGGTGGGGGCGCGGAGTTGATATGTCTCCGTCGTATCTAATTTTCCAAACACTTATGCCCTTGTTTTGGACTCTAACTAACATGATTTAAATTGAGCTAACCCGGACTGACGCTGTTTTCAGCAGAACTGACATGGTGTTATTTTTGTGCAGAAATAAAAGTTCTTGGAATGACCCGAAAATCCACGGAGCAACTTTTCAGAATTAATAAAAAATACTGGCGAAAGAATCAGCACCAGGGGGGTCACACCCTGTCTATGAGGGTGGGGGCGCGCGTCCTAGGGCGCCACCCTACCTTGTGGGCCCCCTGGACGTCCACCGACCTCAACTCCAACTCCATATATTTGCTTTCGCGGAGAAAAAATCAGAGAGAAAGTTTCATCGCGTTTTACAATATGGGGGGCGCCCCCTGCCTCGTGGGCCCCCTGGACGCCCACCGACCTCAACTCCAACTACATATATTTGCTTTCGCAGAGAAAAAATCAGAGATAAAGTTTCATTGCGTTTTACGATGCGGAGCCACCGCCAAGCCCTAATCTCTCTCGAGAGGGCTGATCTGGAGTTCGTTCGGGGCTCCAGAGAGGGGGATTCGTCGCCGTCGTCATCATCAACCATCCTCCATCACCAATTTCATGATGTTCACCGCCGTGCGTGAGTAATTCCATCGTAGGCTTGCTGGACGGTGATGGGTTGGATGAGATTTACCATGTAATCAAGTTAGTTTTGTTAGGGTTTGATCCCTAGTATCCACTATGTTCCGAGATTGATGTTGCTATGACTTTGCCATGCTTAATGCTTGTCACTAGGACCGGAGTGCCATGATTTCAGATCTGAACCTATTATGTTATCATGAATATATGTGAGTTCTTGATCCTATATTGCAAGTCTATAGTCACCTATTATGAGTTATGCTCCGACAACCCCGAAGTGACAATAATCGGGATAGTTCTTCGTGATGACCGTAGTTTGAGGAGTTCATGTATTCACTATGTATTAATGCTTTGGTCCAGTACTCTATTAAAAGGAGGCCTTAATATCCCTTCGTTTCCATTAGGACCCCGCTGCCACGGGAGGGTAGGACAAAAGATGCCATGCAAGTTCTTCTCCATAAGCATGTATGACTATATTCGGAATACATGCCTACAATACATTGATGAACTGGAGCTAGTTCTGTGTCACCCTATGTTACAACTATTACATGAGGAATTGCATCCGACATAATTATCCATCACTGATCCAATGACTACGAGCTTTTCACATATTGTGCTTTGCTTATTTACTTTACCGTTGCTACTGTTACAATTACTACAAATCTGCTACTATTACTTTTGCCACTGTTACCACTACTTCCATACTACTTTGCTACAAAATAATTTGCTGCAGATACTAAGTTACCCAGGTGTGGTTGAATTAACAACTCAACTGCTAATACTTGAGAATATTCTTTGGCTCCCCTTGTGTCGAATCAATAAATTTTGTTGAATACTCTACCCTCAAAAACTGTTGCGATCCCCTATACTTGTGGGTTATCAAGACTATTTTCTGGCGCCGTTCCCGTGGAGCATAGCTCTATTCTTTGAGTCACTTGGGATTTATATCTGCTGGTCACTATGAGGAACATGAAAGATGAAAGAACTAAGATTTGCCCCTCAACTACGAGGGGTGGTAAGGAACTGCCATCTAGCTCTGCACTAGATTCTCCTTCTATTATGAGTAAGCTTGCGACACCTAAACCTGCTTCTGCTATTAATTGTGATATGTCGTATGTTATTGATGATGCCACTTCTACTATGCATGATGCTTATGATGAAACTACTTCTGTGCTTGATACTACTCTGCCATTAGGTGAATATCTTGATGAACAACTTGCTAGGATTAAAGAGAACGAAATTATTGAACTGATATTATTGAAGATAGTGATGATGAAGGTTCTCCCCCTAAGTATGAATTGCCTGTTGTTCCTGAGGGTTACGTTATGGATGAAGAAACTGCTAGAGATTTTCTTGCTTGCAATGATAGATCTGATCTTAAGAAGTTATTAGCTAAGCTGAAACAGAAAACTCAGAATGCTAGAATGAAATATGACCCTGCTTTTGCTACTTCACCTATCTTTGTTACTGATAAAGATTATGAATTCTCTGTCGATCCTAAGATAATTACTTTGGTTGAATCTGATCCTTTTTATGGCTATGAATCTAAAACCGTTGTGGCACATCTTACGAAGTTAAATGATATAGCCACCCTGTTCACTAATGGCTATTTGCATTCTCATTAAAGGGTGATGCTAAAACTTGGTTTAATTCTCTTGATCCTGGTTGTGTGCATAGTCCCTAGGATATGATTTATTACTTCTCTGCTAAATATTTCCCTGCTCATAACAAACAAGCTGCCCTGAGGGAAATATATAATTTTGTGCAAATTAAAGAAGAGAGTCTCCCACAATCTTGGGGGAGGCTTCTCCGATTACTTAATGCTTTGCCTGATCATCCTCTTAAGAAAAATGAAATACTTGATATCTTTTATAATGGACTAACCGATGCTTCCAAGGACCACTTGGATAGATGTGTTGGTTATGTTTTCAATGAAAGAACAGTCGATCAAGCTGAATTGCTATTGCATAATATGTTGACTAATGAAAATAATTGGACTCTTCCTGAGCCAACTCCTGAGCCAATTCCTAAACCAACTCCGAAGAAAAGGGGTGTTTTATTTCTCAGTCCTGAAGATATGCAAGAGGCAAAGAAATCTTTGAAAGAAAAAGGTATTAAAGCTGAAGATGTTAAGAATTTACCTCCTGTTGAAGAAATACATGGCCTTAATATACCACATATTGAAGAAATACATGGTCTTCATAACCCGACACAAGTAGTAAAGGTAAATTCTCTCTATAGATATGATAAAGTTGAAATCCCGTCTACTAAGTTTGCTAGCCAATGCTTGGATGAATTTGATGATTTTATGGCTACACAAGAAAACTTCAATGCTTATGTTGGTAGACAATTGAAACAAAATGCTTACATGGTTGGACACTTGGGTGATTATATGGCTAGAATTAAAGGTGAACTTAAACTCATTAGTAAATATGCTTCTATGGTTACCACTCAAGCAGAACAAGTACTTAAAGCTCAAAGTGATTTGCTCGATGAATTAAATAATAAACATGATTTTGCTGTTAGAGTGGCTACTAGAATTGGTAAAATGACTCAGGAACCTTTGTATCCCAAAGGCCACCCTAAGAGAATTGAGCAAGATTTTCGGAGAAATAATTTAGATGCACCAAGTCCTTCTAAAAGGAAGAAAAAGAAAAATGATATGACTCTGCATGCTTCTAGTGAACCTGTTGTAGACACACCTGAGAATCCCAATGATATTTCTATTTCTGATGCATAAACACAATCTGGTGATGAACATGAACCTAGTGATAATGTTAATGATAATGTTCATGTTGATGCTCAACCTAGCAATACTAATGATGTAGAGATTGAACCTGCTGTTGATCTTCATAACCCACAATCACAGAATCAACGTTATGATAAGAGAGACTTTGTTGCTAGGAAGCCTGGTAAGGAAAGAGAACCATGGGTTCAAAAACCCATGCCTTTTCCTCCTAAGCCATCCAAGAAAAAGGATGATGAGGATATTGAGCGCTTTGCTGAAATGATTACACCTATCTTCTTACGTATGCGCTTAACTGATATGCTTAAAGTGAATCCTTATGCTAAGTACATGAAAGATATTATTACAAATAAAAGAAAGATACCAGAAGCTGAAATTTCCACCATGCTTGCTAATTATAATTTTAAGGGTGGAATACCAAAGAAACTTGGAGATCCAGGAGTACCAACTATACCATGCTCCATTAAAAAAAACTATGTTAAAACTGCTTTATGTGATCTTGGAGACGATGTTAGTGTTATGCCTCTCTCTTTATATCGTAGACTTGAATTGAATAAGTTGACACCTACTGAAATATCTTTGCAAGTGGCTGATAAATCAACTGCTATACCTATCGGTATTTGTGAGGATGTGCCTATTGTGGTTGCAAACGTTACTATCTTAACAGACTTTGTTATTCTTGATATCCCCGAGGACGATAGTATGTCGATTATCCTTGGTAGACCCTTTTTGAATACTGCAAGGGCTGTTATTGATTGCAACAAAGGCAATGCCACTTTTCATGTTAACGGTAATGAGCATGCCGTACACTTTCTGAGGAAACAACCTCAAGTTCACAGTATCAATTCTATTGGAAAAGTTCCAACTATCATTATTGGAGGTTTTGAATTTCCTCTTCCTATAGTCAAGAAGAAATATGATATTCTGATTGTTGGGGATGTGCATATCCCCGTTGAGGTAACCTAGTATTATCCAAAATTTCTCCGGTTCCATGTTATTCGGAATGAGTTTGTTAACAAGACTTGATCAACCTTGTTAGTGGATTCCTTTTGATGATCATGAGATGGATGAAGTTAGAAGGCACAACCTTCCGTACCCTCCTTTTACTTTCTGTTATTTAGATTAAATAAAGTTAAATTAGTATTTTTTGTCTGTTTTTTAAATTATCCATGCAATAAAAAATACCCCAAAAATAAAAGTTCTCCAAATGCCCTGCAAATTTAGTATGATTTTTTCTGGAATATTTGAGAATATCTGGCACTGAGAACATAGCAGGGGGAGCTGGCACCTGGCCACGAGGGTCCATGGCACGCCCCGTGCCTCGTGGGCCCATAGTGGCCCCCTCCACTTATTTCTGCACCCATGCACTTCTTCTTCCTCCCAAAAAAATCACCCTCCAGCTCAAGCACGAGTTCTAGCTCATCTTGCTGCCATTTTCGATCTCCTTGCTCAAAGCTCCATTCACAAAACTGCTTTGGGGGATTGTTCTTTGGTATGTGACTCCTCCAATGGTCCAATTAGTTTTTGTTCTAGTGCTTTATTCATTGCGAATTTTTGCTGCCTAGGTGACCCTGTTCTTGAGCTTGCATGTCAAATTTATATGGTCCCAAGTAATTCTAATGCATGATATAGTCTCTACGCACTTGTGGGAGTAGTTGCTATCAATTTTGTTGAGTTTTATTCACTTTTATTTTGAGTTACTAAAAATTTCAGAAATTTTTCAGAGGAAGAAATATGTCCAGGAAAATGTACCAAGGTGGTTCCTCAAGGAAGAAAGGACCCAGGCTCGCAATACGTGAGCAGGACGACGAACCACCAAGGGAAGCTGACATGCGGCCTTGTGAATGGCCGTCAGAGGAGTTTATGGTCAAAGTAGGCATCAAGGATGAATTTGATGCATATGTGCGTAATGCTGACCTTGAAGACTTCATGCAAGATGAGTGTCCTTAATACTAACATTTGACTGACTCCTTTGTGAGAAGGTTTAAATTTACATCTTTGCGCAATTCTCGGAATGTCCTGTTTGATATATATGATAAATCATATACCATGGACCTAGAAGATTTTACTACTACTTGTAAACTCCCGCAGTGGGGCAGTGTTAATGAACCTCGTAAATCTGAATATAAAGACTTTCTTGCTAGTATCACTGTGGGAGAATCTAGAGAAATAGCACAAGCTGCCATAGGGAGCATTCACTTTCCTGCTATACATTATTTTGGTCTCTTCATAGGTAGATGCATTAACGGTAAATATGAAGCATGTCACATGTGTGTTCCTGATCTTTGTGTTCTCAAGAGTGCTATATTAGGTGATAAACAATACAACTTGGGGGCAATTGTTGCATGTAGGTTGCATAATAATGGTTTAACTGGAGATTTGTTTGGGGGGATTTATGCGACCCGTGTGGCTAATTATATTGGTGTACCTGTACATGAAAATGATAGGGAGTTGCCTCCATCTTATTTAGATTATAATTCCATGGTTAATCATCATTTTGGTGAGTGGAACGAACATATCCTCCAGTATCGACTAATCTTTGACAGACATCGCGCTGTCCATATTAATCTCCTTGCTCCTGCCTTCTTTTATTATCAGGCAAAAGTAAGATATGTTATCACCAGGGAGGAGGTGAATGAGTACGAGAGGAGGACGGAGGCAGCTCGCCGCCATGCTGCAGCTTAGGAGGCAATGGCTACTGCATCTCAGTACGACCCCAGTTATAGCTTCGGATATCCGCCAGGCTACCCATGGCCATAGACCAACTTAGGCCAAAATCCTAAGCTTGGGGGAGTATGTATTTCTCACCGACATTACATTTATGTTCACACACTCATTATAAGTTGTCGGTGGTCATACTTTTTCATTGTACAATCCATGCTAGTTTAATTTCTTTTTCTAGATTTCTTCTTGTCTGTTTGATAAACCTTAAGAAAAACCAAAAAAAATAGTTAGTTTACTTTCCATGCTGTAGTAGTAGTAATTAAAAGAAAACCCAAAAAGATATCTCGTTCTTCTTTTGCTTGTTGGGAGCTTTCCCGTGTAAATAGTTTTATTTATTTTCCTTCCTTTGGGGGTCGAGAGGAGAAGACCATAATGAAAATGTTTAGTGGCTCTAATATGCATGATTGTTGATTGAGCCAAGAGTCCATATTACCTTGCCTTCTCCCTTGAATTGAATGCTTGCAGGTTCCAGCTTAGTCCAGATGCACGTGCACTATTATTATTATCCACACCGTTTGGTTGTGCAAGTGAAAGGCAATAATGACGATATATGATGGAATGATTGAGATGAGAGAAGCTGGTATGAACTCGACCTCTCTTGTTTTTGTAAATATGATTAGTTCATCGTTCCTGATTCAGCCTATTATGAATAAGCATGTTTGCAATGACAATTACAGATTATAGTTGCTTATGACATGCTTAATTAGCTAGGAGCTTATAATGGTCTACCTTGCGTGCCAACATGCTATTAAAATGGTTGTGATGTGGTATGATAGGGTGGTATCCTCCTTTGAATGATTCGAGTGACTTGACTTGGCACATGTTCACGCATGTAGTTGAAACAAAATCAACGTAGCCTTCAAGATATTTATGTTCATGGTGGATTATATCCTACTCATGCTTGCACTCACTGTTGATTAATTTTAATTCATGTTCATGACTGTTGTCGCTCTCTAAGTTGGTCGCTTCCCAGTCTCTTGCTAGCCTTCACCTGTACTAAGCGGGAATATTGCTTGTGCATCCAAACTCCATAAACCCCAAAGTTATTCCATATGAGTCCACCATACCTTCCTATATGCGGTATCTACCTGTCGTTCCAAGTATTTGTATGTGCCAAACTCCAAACCTTCAAATGGAACTCTGTTGTGTATGCTCGAACAGCTCATGTATCAACTAAGGTTGTTTGTATCTTCCATGTTAGGTGGGTTATTCTCAAGAGGAGTGGACTCTACTCCTCATTCATGAGAAAATGGCTAGTCACCGGGATGCCCAGTCCCATGCTCAAATCAAATCAAAATAATTGCAAACAAAACTCCCCCAGGATTCTTGCTAGTTGGAGGCACCCGTTGTTTCGGGCAAGCCATGGATTGATGCTAGTTGGCGGTGGGGGAGTATAACCATTCTGTTTGTGAACCGCCTATAATGTATGTAGCATGGAAGATATCGAGATCTCTTAGTTGTTATGTTGACAGTGAAAGTATACCGCTCAAAATGTTATTTATCTCTATTTCAAAATCGAGCTCTGGCACCTCTACAAATCCATGTTGCCCTCTACGAAGGGCCTATCTATTTACTTTTATGTTGAGTCATCACCCTCTTATTAAAAAGCACCCACTGGAGAGCACCGCTATCATTTGCATGCATTACTATTAGTTTATATTGGGTATGACTATGACTGGATCTCTTTTACCATGAATTACAATGTTTAGTCAGTCTTGATCTTTAAAGGTGCTCTCCATTTATGTTTTGTGGTCTCAGAAAGGGTTAGCGAGATACCATCTTGTTATATCATATTATGATTGTTTTGAGAAAGTGTTGTCATTGGAGATTTATTATTATTGCTCGCTAGTTGATTATGCCACTGATATGAGTAAACATGAGACCTAAGTGTTATTGTGAATATGGTTAGTTCATAATCTTTGCTGAAAACTTGAATGCTGGCTTTACATATTTGCAACAACAAGAGCAAATAGAGTTTGTAAAAGTTTTTCTTTATCACTTACAGTTTGTCAACTGAATTGATTGAGGACAAGCAAAGGTTTAAGCTTGGGGGAGTTGATACGTCTCCGTCGTATCTACTTTTCCAAACACTTTTGTCCTTGTTTAGGACTCTAACTTGCATGATTTGAATGGAACTAACTCGGACTGACGCTGTTTTCAACAGAACTGCCATGGTGTTATTTTTGTGCAGAAATAGAAGTTCTCGGAAAGACCTAAATATCCATAGAGCAACTTTTCAAAATTAATAAAAAATACTGGCGAAAGAATCAGCACCAGAGGGCCCATACCCTATCCACGAGGGTGGGGGCGCCCCCTAGGGCGTGCCCCCTGCCTCGTGGTCCCCCTGGACGTCCACCGACCTCAACTCCAACTCCATATATTTTCTTTCGCGAAGAAAAAATCAGAGAGAAAGGTTCATTGCGTTTTACGATACGGAGCCGCCGCCAAGCCCTAATATCTCTCGGGAGGGATGATCTGGATTCTGTTCGAGGCTCCAGAGAGGGGGATTCATCGCCGTCGTCATCATCAACCATCCTCCATCACCAATTTCGTGATGCTCACCGCCGTGCGTGAGTAATTCCATCGTATGCTTGCTGGACGGTGATGCGTTGGATGATATTTACGATGTAATCAAGTTAGTTTTGTGAGGGTTTGGTCCCTAGTATCCACTATGTTCTGAGATTGATGTTGCTATGAATTTGCTATGCTTAATGCTTCTCACTAGGGCCCGAGTGCCATGATTTCATATTTGAACCTATTATGTTTTCATGAATATATGTGAGTTCTTGATCCTATCTTGCAAGTCTATTGTCGGTGTCAAAACCGGCGGATCTCGGGTAGGGGGTCCCGAACTGTGCGTCTAGGCGGATGGTAACATGAGACAAGGGACACGATGTTTTTACCCAGGTTCGGGCCCTCTCGACGGAGGTAAAACCCTACTCCTGCTTGATTAATATTGATGATATGGGTAGTAAAAGAGTTGATCTACCACGAGATCAGAGAGGCTAAACCCTAGAAGCTAGCATATGGTATGATTGTTGTTCGTCCTACGGACTAAAACTCTCCGGTTTATATAGACACCGGAGATGGCTAGGGTTACACAGAGTCGGTTACAATGGGAGGAGATCTTCATATCATATCGCCAAGCTTGCCTTCCACGCCAAGGAAAGTCCTATCCGGACACAGGACGAAGTCTTCAATCTTGTATCTTCATAGTCCGGGAGTCCGGCCAAAGGTCATAGTCCGGCCATCCGGACACCCCCTAATCCAGGACTCCCTCAGTAGCCCCTGAACCAGGCTTCAATGACGACGAGTCTGGCGTGCAAATTGTCTTCGGCATTGCAAGGCGGTTTCCTCCTCCGAATACTTCATAGAAGATGTTGAACACAAGGATAGTGTCCAGCTCTGCAAAATAAGTTCCATGTACCACCGTAGAGAGAATAATATCTGCATAAATCTAATCTGCTGACGTATTCCACAGCGTGACATCACGCCACGGCCAAGCCTTTATTCTAATCATTTTACTGTTCCACCTCAGCGCGTTTAGCGAGGCGGTTTCCTTGGCACGTCTTGTCAAAGCAGAGATCGTGTCCCCTTATTCCGGGATTCTCATCAATACGGGCGTGGGTAACCCAACCATGCCATTAACTGCGACACTTGGGATATAAGCGAGTTTTATTAGGCTGGTGGGGGCTTGTAGTTTCGGCCGCCCATATAAGGGGATAAGGATCTACCCTTTCCATTTACGCCTTCTTCCTCCTTTGCTTATCCATCCCTGCGCACTCGAGCTCCAACACCCAAGTCCGCACTCCCCACCTCAACCTTTCTCCAATCATGTCCGGAGCGGGAGGTAGATGGATGGCCTCCTCCGTCACGGAGGGGCAAATCAAAAGGTTGAGGAAGGTCGGATACTTATCTGACGACATCGCGCACCGGCTTCCAGATGAGGGGCAACTCATCCCCAACCCTAGGCCCCATGAGAGGGTTGTATTTCTCCCCCATTTCCTCCGCGGACTGGGCTTTCCTCTTCACCCATTCGTCCGGGGGCTCATGTTCTACTACCGCCTGGACTTCCACGATCTGGCCCCGAACTTCATCCTCAACATCTCGGTGTTTATCGTCGTGTGTGAGGCCTTCCTCCGCATTCAGCCTCACTTTGGTCTATGGCTGAAGATCTTCAGCGTCAAGCCGAAGGTCGTGGGCGGCCGCCAAGCGGAGTGCGGAGGCACCATGGTGGGCAAGATAGCCAACGTTACATGGCTCGAGGGCGCCTTCGTAGAGACCATCAAAGGGTGGCAATCAGGGTGGTTCTATATCACCGAGCCGCGTGACCCTCAATGGGCAGCGGCCCCCGAGATCCGATCTGGCATCCCCACACGTCTCACATCTTGGAAAGAGGCGGGCCTGTTGTGGGGTAATTCGGCAGAAGTGACCGGACTTCAAACCTGCATCAAAGACCTGATCGGCAGGAAGGTTAAACTTGTCACCGTAGTCCAGGTCATGCTCTTCCGCCAGATCCTCCCATGTCAATGACGGGCTTTCAACTTGTGGGAGTTTGATCCCAGCACCAGACTTTGTCCCGACTCTTTGACACAAAGCACGAGGACGCCTAGAAGGTGCTATTCAAGAGCTCCGAGGTCTCCCCTCCCGTCACCGAGGATCACAGATTCTGCGCCAAGCGCCAAGCCAGCGCGGTGAGATTAATTTTCCCATTACGGGGTATTTGTTTTCCATAGATTTGATTCTATGTGGGATCTAAACCCCCATCCCTTTAACAGGACTGGCAGAAGAAGGGCGGACAGATCAACTGTCCGGCTCCTTTGCCTGAAGACCCAGTGGACGCTCGCTTAACGAAGCTGCTGGTTCCGGCACCTCACGTGGTGCCGGAGAAGAAGGCCAAGAAGAAGGTCACGAGGACTCGAAAGAGTTCCCGATGCCTGGTGGTGTCGGATTCATCGCCTGACAGCCCCGAAGTGCCCTCCGCCTCTGAAGACGAGGAGGAGGAAGAAGAGGCCTCCCCCTCCAACGGGGGAAGGAAAGAAAAGGAAGGCCGCCCCAACTGGGGAGGCCAGAGGGTCCAAGAAGGGAAGGACCCTTCTGCCGGACTACGCCCCCGATGCCGAAGACGGCAGGGAGGAATGGCCATCCAGGGTCAAGCCCCTGGCAAAATCGTAAGTGTCCGATACCGGAACAACTTATGGCGCTCCTATATTGTATAGTACCTTTTGACGCTGAATTCAATCATGCAGTCCGCCCAAGGCTCAGCTCGGCGATTCATCGAGCGGCTCCCTGGATTCGTCGGACGTGAATAGCGCTTCACTTCCGACGGCCTCCTCCCCTCTCCATACGGACGACGCCGAGGTGGAGTCCCAAAAGGGACTAAACCAGGAGGAGGTGGTCCTGGAGGCGCCACAAGGTGACCTCCCGGACTCCAGGCCCAAAGGGGGTAAAGCCCCAAAAGGATCTAAGTCCGGCTCTAGGCCGGACACCGCTCCGGAACCATCCACGGTTCCAGAGACCGGTAGGCGGCGCCTTCGCAAGAAGGGCACGCCTACGACGCTGGCGGCCTCCGTCCAACCGGAGGCACCGGACGATTTGCTGGAGGTGCTTAACGGCGCCTCCATCGACGAGGAACACCGCACTATTATGAGTGCGGTGATTCAGAAGGTTCAGTCTGCCAAGAGCGGGCTGACAGAAGCCTGTACAAGCCTGTTAACAGACTTTGAGGTATGTATTCAAACCATATAAAAATGTTACCGCATAGACAGTAGCCCCTGATGCTCAGTTTGGCGTTCGGGAAGAAAAGCCGAGCTGATGATCTAAAAAGATATACGCAGGAGTCTAACATAAATATGTCAATATGGGAATGCAGGCTACGCTGCTGAGCTCTGCCGCACTAATTGCGGAGGTCAATGCATTGAAGGAGAGCCTCGAGCGGTCCGAGAACGAGCTCGGTTGTGCCAAGAAGCAGCTCGAGGACAAGGATGGTATGTAATACCGTATGTAAATGTATATAGAAATACCTGGTTGCAAATAATGACAGGACCAACGTGAATGTTGCAGGGGCCACGACCGAGGTGGCGACCCTGAAGGAAGCGGTGTCCAAGGCCGAGAACAGTGCGGCCTTGGAGCGCACCGAGCGAGAGAAGCAGGAGGCGCGAGTGGCGGAGGTGCGGCAAGAGCTCCAGGCTCTCATGGAGAGACACGAGAGTTTGGAGCGTGACTCGAACACTCGAGAGTCCAAGCTCGCCTTGGCTCTTGAGAGTGCCAAAACCGCTAAGGGAGAAGCCCAGAAGGCCCTCCAGGAGATCGAGGCGAAAAAGAAAATAGCGGCGGGTAAGGCATTCTTTATGCAAAGCAAGCATATAAAAGTGAATTATCTGTTACTTACCTAAATCCAGAGCTCTCCAGGAGCGTTCGCCGATCTGATCCATAGTGTGTCTGATGCTGCCACATTCTACCGAGCCGAGGAGGGGAGCTCGACGGAAAAGGTGTTCTGGTCTCAATATGCTGAGGCCAGACATCCGGTGCCCCTGAGCGACCAGCTGAAGCAGCTGGTCGAGCTCCACACGGTGGCCGAACAGGCCATGAAGGCCCTCATAGTTCGGCTGTGGCCTAGAGAAGCCATGCCTCGGAGCTACTTCAGTTTGGTGCGGCGGCTGGTGGACGCTTGTCCATGGATTGAAGTCATCAAGCGCTCCATCTATATTGAAGGTGCCCGTCGGGCCCTTGCCCATGCTAAAGTGCATTGGGGAAAGCTGGACGCTGAGAAGCTTTTGATGGACGCGCCACCGCCGGGCAAGGAGTATCGCACGACCTAGATGTATTATAAGGGCAACCTGAACAGTGCCCACCTTATAGCGGGTGAATGCTCCAAAGATGTAATTTTTTAGTAGACTCGCATCTGTTATCCTGTACGCTGAAAACTTTGTGCATATGCGCTAAGCAATGCTTGTTAATTTAAAATAATACCTTCTGTGCGGCCGTTTATCAAATCTGAGAGATGCAAGTCGTCGGCTTCTACCCCCATGCCACGAGTGCTGGGGTGTTCGGGATAAACCTAAGCGCTCTTCTTCCCATTCTTGGGTCCATCTAGGGAGGCGCTCAGCACAACGAACCAGGCCATCGGACTTATAATGCTTTATCACTCTCAGTTAGCCATAGAATTCTATAATTTTAAATTTCGGCGAAGCCCCTAGTATTCGGAAGACCGAGTTCGGGGCGCTATCCATGCCTAGGCCAGATAAATCTGGCTCCTCGCTCTAAGCGGCATAAGTCTTTAGGGACTCGAAAAACCTCGCGACAGCAACCGGTCTCTCGCACTATCGTGACGGTCAGTTTTAGCTTTCTCTACTGAGGTGTTAACCCAGCTCAACTGGGGCACAATCGTAGTAGTTCTCCCAACGCTACCTTAGCCAACATTGCGGAACGTAAGGTACCAAAACATGGGAGCCGGGCAAACCCACTATTGACCCAAGACATGATTCGGAGCCGATGCATATAGTGCTATAAGTTCGGGGTGCCACACTCATGAGAGTGTTCGGTCTTCTCACACCATGTTATGGGGTGCTTAAGCCCTTGGTGTATTGGTCGTACCAAAGTGTACGGTTGCATAATGTCATGACTGAACATATTTGTATAAAAATAGATGAATACAATAATAGATAAGAGCTATGTATTGTTTATTAAAAAGGGCTGCTATGAAAGCAGAACGATACAAATAGTGCGATAAGCAAGAGATGAGATTATTTGACATGTCCCCCTCTAGGGGCAAGCTGCCAAACTTTAAGTAAAACAGGTATTTAGCTCGTTATAGAGACCACCTGGACA
Source organism: Triticum aestivum (assembly GCF_018294505.1). NCBI lineage: Eukaryota > Viridiplantae > Streptophyta > Magnoliopsida > Poales > Poaceae > Triticum > Triticum aestivum. The sequence goes on along the minus strand of NW_025225099.1, from coordinate 17,106 downwards.
TTTGATGTAGCTTGTTCTCTCCCTGGCTGTTGCATCGTGTGTTCGGCGAGTGTATTGCCGGACAGGCCTTTCGAATAGTTGGGTCCTGAAAGTATATATAAAAAAGGAAACGACAGAATAGGGAGCCCCTAACTCCGGTTGAGCCGCATTCTGGGTGTGCCATAGTTGTGCCCCTCCCCTTATGCCCATGGTATTTTCAAAGCGTAATTATGTATGCGTGGTACTGATATCGCCATCTGGCAAGGGCTGGGGTTGGGGCCGCACTGCTATGCTTGCTCGGAACGTGCCAGTCAGTTTTGTTGTGTGTTACTTCGGGCGCGCTTGACGTTGTCCGGACGTTTAACACCTGGGTTGGAGAATTGCCTAGAGAGGCTACTATGTACTTCCGCCGCCAGGGCCGCCGTGTGCTCCTCCGTCCGGAGAGAGCGTTCGGTTTTTCCATTTACCGTAATGAGTCCGCGAGGGCCTAGCATCTTGAGCATGAGGTATGCGTAGTGTGGCACCGCATTGAATTTTGCGAATGTGGTTCGGCCGAGCAGGGCGTGATAGCCACGGCGGAATGGGACTATGTCGAAGATTAAATCTTCACTTCAGAAAGGTAACCGAGCCTGTACAGCTGGCTTCTACACCTGGTATGACGCCTTTAAAGGTTGTCTTTGTGGGTTTAATCCTTGACGGATCTATACCCATTTTTCGCACTGTATCCTGATAAAGCAGGTTCAGGCTGCCACCGCCGTCCATGAGGACTCTAGTGAGGTGAAATCCGTCAATGATTGGGTCTAGGACCAATGCGGCGAATCCGCCGTGACGAATGCTAGTGGGGTGGTCCCTTCGATCAAAACTGATCGGGCAGGAGAACCATGGGTTGAACTTTGGGGCGACTAGCTCCAATGCATAGACGTCCTTGAGAGCGCGCTTCCGCTCCCTTTTGGGGATATGGGTTGCGTATATCATGTTCACCATCTACACTTGTGGGGGGAAGCTCTTCTATCCTCTGTAGTTCGGCGGCCGGGGCTCCTCCTCGTCATCGCTACGCAGCCCCTTGTCTCCGGTTTCGGTACTTAACTTGCCTGCCTGCTTGAACACCCAACAATCCCTATTGGTGTGGTTGGCTGGTTGTTCGGGGGTGCCATGTAATTGGTGCAATTGATCGAGTATCCGGTCGAAACTGGATGGGCCCGGAAGGTTTCTTTGGAATGGCTTCTTCCACTGACCGGGGTTAGAGCCTCTGAATCCGGCATTAACTGTCGTATCCTCAGTATTGTCACCGTTAATGCAGCGCTTGTGCTTGTTGCGACGTGACCTGCCATTGTTGTCCTTGGTATCTGAATTGCCAGGGCTCTTGGTTATGTTATTGCTACGAGCTAGCTAGCTGTCTTCTCCCGTGCAAATGCGGGTCATGAGTGTCGTGAGGGCTGCCATAGATTTCGGCTTTTCCTGTCCTAGGTGCCGGGCAAGCCATTCGTCTCGGATGTTGTGCCTGAAGGCTGCAAGGGCCTCGGCATCCGGACAGTCGAATATTTGATTTTTCTTGGTTAGGAACCGTGTCCAGAATTGTCTGGCCGATTCCTCTGGCTGCTGGATTATGTGGCTTAGGTCATCGGCATCTGGTAGTCGCACATAAGTGCCCTAGAAGTTGTCAAGGAACGCGTATTCCAGGTCTTCCCAGCAACTAATTGACTCTGCTGGCAGGCTGTTAAGCCAATGCCGAGCTGGTCCTTTAAGTTTGAGCGGGAGGTATTTGATGGCGTGTAGATCATCACCACGGGCCATGTGGATATGAAGGAGATAATCCTCTATCCATACCGCGGGATCTATTGTGCCATCGTATGATTCGATGTTTACGGGTTTAAAACCCTCGGGGATTTGATGATCCATTACTTCGTCTGTGAAGCATAGTGGGTGTGCGGCGCCCCTGTACTGGGCTATATCGCGATGTAGCTCGGATGAGATTTGTCTGTTGTATTCGGCCTGGCCGTATTTATCATATCCGGCGTGACGGTTATCGTCACGTGATGTGGGGCGCCCACGCGATCCATAGATCGATCTTGTTTGCCTTGCCTTATCCTCCAATATGTCTCGCAGGTCTGTTGCGTTTCCCCGTGCTCTGGTATTCTTGGAGCGGCGCCGGGGTGCGGCTTGGGTTGAGGGCCGAAAGGCTTCTTTGTCGCGGCCACGGGGTGGCCGATCGGGCGCATCATACGCTGGTGATGTAGGTTTAGTTGCTTCCTCCTCTAGTTGGGGTAGCAACCTGCGCTTTGGGTAACTCTTGGAGGGGCGTTCGAGTTTATACTCTTCGGCCGCCAGGACTTCAGTCCATCTGTCGACTAGCAAGTCTTGGTCAGCTCTAAGCTGCTGCTGGTTTTTCTTGAGGCTGCTCGCCGTGGCCATAAGCCTGCGTTTGAAATGCTCTTCTTCGACGGGATCCTCTGGCACGATGAATTCATCGTCGTGGAGGCTTGCCTTGTCTTCGGAGGGAGGCATATAATTGTCGTCCTCGACCTCCTTGTCTGCCACTCTCTCATGAGGGTTGGCTCCTCCGTCCTCCTGCGCTTAATCCTGCTGGAGGGGGTTGTCTTCGGCACTGTCCAGTGTGTTGATGTCTCCGGTGCCGGACTCGCCGTTTTTGCTTTGGCGGGATTTAGAGCGGCGCCGCTGACGTCGGCGCTTGGGTTGCTTCTTGGAGGGGTCGTCCTCCGTTTTTTCATCGCCATCCCCTACTTTGGGGGTGTCCACCATGTATATGTCATATGACGAGGTGGCTTTCCAGTGCCCTATAGGTGCTGGTTCTTGGTCGTCTCCTTCATCAGCATCCATACCGTCGATGTCTTCAGAGTCAAAGTCGAGCATGTCGGTTAGATCGTCGACAGTGGCTACAAAGTGGGTGGTGGGTGGGTTTCGAATTTCTTCATCGTCCACATCCCAACCATGCTGACCATAGTCCGGCCAAGGCTCTCCTAACAAAGAGAGAGACTTTAGTGAATTCAGGATATCGCCAAAGGGCGAGTGCTGAAATACATCCGCAGCGGTGAACTCCATGATCGGAGCCCAATCGGGTTCGATCGGAAGTGATGCGGAAGATTCGGAGTCCGGAACAGAGTCCGACACCTTGGAGTCATGGGCCTTGCAAAGGACTAGGCTGGTATTCAGCTCTATCACCATAGAGATTGCGGCTCCTGGGGTGGCATCCAACCGTCCGTCCCCAACTGGCACAATCGGCTCCGAGCTAACGGTCGGAGCGGACACCTGAGCGGTGCTCTGGGCGCTGTCCGGCGGCAGAGCTAGATCATGCCCATCGTGACAGTGCGGCGCGCTCAGCCGTGGCTTGAATCTGTTGAAGATCAAGTCCCCGCGGATGTCAGCCGTGTAGTTTAAGCTTCCAAACCTGACCTGATGGCCAGGGGCGTAGCTTTCAATCTGCTCCAGATGGCCAAGAAAATTGGCCCGCAGTGCAAAGTCACCGAATATGAAGATCTGTCCGGGGAGAAAAGTCTCACCCTGGACCGCGTCGTGGTTGACCATCGAAGAAGCCATCGGGCCTAAGGGTGATGACACAGAGGAACTCTCAATGAAAGCACCAATGTCGGTGTCAAAACCGGCGGATCTCGGGTAGGGGGTCCTGAACTGTGCGTCTAGGCGGATGGTAACAGGAGACAAGGGACACGATGTTTTTACCGAGGTTCGGGCCCTCTCGACGGAGGTAAAACCCTACTCCTGCTTGATTAATATTGATGATATGGGTAGTACAAGAGTTGATCTACCAGGAGATTAGAGAGGCTAAACCCTAGAAGCTAGCCTATGGTATGATTGTTGTTCGTCCTACGGACTAAAACTCTCCGGTTTATATAGACACCGGAGAGGGCTAGGGTTACACAGAGTCGGTTACAATGGGAGGAGATCTTCATATCATATCGCCAAGCTTGCCTTCCACGCCAAGGAAAGTCCTATCCGGACACGGGACAAAGTCTTCAATCTTGTATCTTCATAGTCCGGAGTCCGGCCAAAGGTCATAGTCCGGCCATCCGGACAACCCCTAATCCAGGACTCCCTCATCTATAGTCACCTATTATGTGTTATGATCCGACAACCCCGAAGTGCCAATAATCGGGATACTTCTCGGTGATGACCGTAGTTTGAGGAGTTCATGTATTCACTATGTGTTAATGCTTTGGTCTGGTACTCTATTAAAAGGAGGCATTTATATCCCTTAGTTTCCATTAGGACCCCGCTGCCACGGGAGGGTAGGACAAAAGATGTCATGCAAGTTCTTTTCCATAAGCACGTATGACTATATTCGGAATACATGCCTACATTACATTGATGAACTGGAGCTTGTGCTGTGTCACCCTATGTTATAACTATTACATGAGGAATCGCATCCGACATAATTATCCATCACTGATCCAATGCCTACGAGCCTTTCACATATTGTGCTTTGCTTATTTACTTTATTGTTGCTACTGTTACAACTACTACAAATCTGCTACTGTTACTTTTGTCACTGTTACCGTTACTTCCATACTACTTTGCTAATAAATACTTTGTTGCAGATACTAAGTTATTCAGGTGTGGTTGAATTGACAAATCAACTGCTAATAATTGAGAATATTCTTTGGCTCCCCTTGTGTCGAATCAATAAATTTGGGTTGAATACTCTACCCTCGAAAACTGTTGTGATCCCCTATACTTGTTATTTATCACTTGCTGTTGGCATCTCGAACTTCGGAGGTACCTGGATCATCAGTTTTGTCGCTTCTACGAGCGAGCTAGCTGACTTCTCCCGCACAAAAGCGGGTCATAAGAGTGGTAAGGGAAGCCGTGGATCTTGGTTTTTCTTGACTGAGGTGGCGGGCGAGCCACTCATCTCGGACGTTGTGTTTGAAGGCCGCGAGGGCTTCGGCATCTGGGCAGTCAACAATTTGGTTCTATTTAATCAAGAACCTAGTCCAGAGCTAGCTGGAAGACTCCCTGGGCTGTTGGATAATGTGACTTAGGTTGTCAGCGTTCGGAGGCCGAATATATGTAACTTGGAAGTAATTGTGGAAGGTGTCTTCCAAGTCTTCCTGGCTCCCTATGGAGTTCTCAGGGAGGCTGTTCAGCCAGTGCCACGCTGGCCCCTTTAGTTTTAGCGGGAGGTATTTGATGGCGTGGATGTCATCATTGCGGGACAAGTGAATATGGAGGAGGAAATCTTCAATCCATACTGCGGGATCTGTTGTTCCATTGTATGATTCGATATTCATGGGTTTAAACCCTTCCGGGAATTCGCGTTCCATTACTTCATCAGTGAAGCAAAGGGGGTGTACGGCGCCTCTATGTCAGGCCATGTCATGATGTAGCTCGGATGGAGTCCATCTGTGGTGCTCGGCCCGGCGTTATTGTGTTTGTCACGTCCGACTAGATGGCCGTCGTTGCGCGTCCGGGCATGTCCCCGCGATCTATAAATTGATCTGGTCTGACCTGCTCTATTGTCTAGGTCCTGCCGTGGGTCATGGGTATGATCCCGAGCTGTTGTGTCTCTGTTTTTACGGCAAGGTAGTGCGGGCTGGTGTTCGGCTTGGGTTGCCGCTTTATCCCGTGGTCAGTCAGCCGCATTGTGCGCTGGTAGGCCGGGCTCCAGTGCCTCGTCATCGAATTGCGATAACAATTTGCGTTTCAGGTAACTTTTGGTTAGGTGCTCGAGGCTATATTCCTCGGCTGCTAGGACATTATTCCATCTATCGTTGAGCAGATCTTGATCAGCTTGAAGCTGCTGTTGCTTCTTTTTCAGGCTCCTTGCAGTGGCTATTAGCTGGTGCTTAAAGCACTCCTGCTCGAGAGGTTCCTCAGGCATGATAAAATCCTCATTCTCGAGGCTCACCTCGTCCTCGGAGAGCGGAAGGTAGTCACTGCCCTCTGAGTCTTCGTTCATGTCTTGTTCATCAGGGCTAACTCGCCCATCTTCCCGTTCGTCCTGTTCGGAAGTTGGCTCAATGGGGTCTTCGTTGTCTTCGGGATTGTCCTGAGTATTATTTTCTCCTGTGCCAGTATTGTTCTTTTTTCCATGACGTGGTTTGGAGCGGCACCGCTAACGCCGACGCTTTTTCTGTATCTCAGGAGTATTATCCTTGACTGGATCCTTTTCATAGTCATCGTTATTCTCTTTAGGTGGATCCACCAGGTACATGTCATACGAGGAGGTGCCTGTCCCGTGTCCGGTAAACGGCGGGTCTTGGGTCTCCTCTTCTCCGACATCGTCGTCCATACCGTCGATGTCTTTGGAGTCGTAATCGAGCATGTCTGTTAAGTCCTCGACATTGGCTATAAAGTGGGTGGTGGATGGGACATAAAATCCCTTGCTCTCAGCCCCTAGTCCGGGCTGAGCATAGTTCGGACGTTGCTCCTCTGTAATGATGAGGGATCGCATCAAGTCCAGGGACTCGCTTAATGGTGAGGTTTGGCCCGAGAGAATGGAGTCCGTGGAGTGCGGCGAGAAGGAGACTCCTTGGCCGAACTCTCACAGTGTTGGTCCGAAGATGTGGAGCCACTGTCCGGAGGAGGGTTCGGTTTCATGATGGTTGCCAGCGACACTACTTCCTCTGGCTTCCCCACGACGGGCCTAAAAGCTGCAGATAGCCCGGCGAGCTCAGGGAGCTCGTCTTCAGACCTAGCAATGTGCTCTGGATATAAGGCCAGAGCGGGGGTTGGGGGCGCAAATCCTTGGAAGAACAAGTCTCCTCGGACATCAGCGACATAGTCCAGATTCCCAAAACTAATCTAGCGACCTGGGGTGTAGCTATCGATCTGCTCTAGACGGCCAAATGAGTTGGCCCGTAGTGCGAAGCCGCCGAACACAAAGATCTGGGGGGGGAGGAAAACCTCCCTTAGGGAGGCATTGTTGTAGATGATTGATGGAGCCATCAAACCTTTTGGTGAAGATGCAGCGGGACTCTCAATGAAAGCACCAATGTCGGTGTCAAAACCAGCGGATCTCGGGTAGGGGGTCCCGAACTGTGTGTCTATGGTCGATGGTAACAGGAGGTGGGGGACACGATGTTTACCCAGGTTTCGGCCCTCTCTATGGAGGTAATACCCTACTTCCTGTTTGATTGATCTTGATGAATATGAGTATTACAAGAGTTGATCTACCACGAGATCGTAATGGCTAAAACCCTAGAAGTCTAGCCTGTATGATTATGATCGCCTCTACGGACTAAGCCCTCCGGTTTATATAGACACCGGAGGGGGCTAGGGTTGTGCAAAGTCAGTTACAGAGAAAGGAAACTACATATCTGAATGCCAAGCTTGCCTTCCACGCCAAGGAGAGTCCCATCCGGACACGGGATGAAGTCTTCTGTCTTGTATCTTCATAGCCCAACAGTCCGACCCATGTCAATAGTCCGGATGCCCGAGGACCCCTTAATCCAGGACTCCCTCAGGTGGCACTGAGGCAAGTCAGAGGTAAGGCGGGGTCGGGGGAGATGGCAACGTCGAGGAGGCTGCAGGCGATGGGGAGGTCGAGGAGGAGGAGGCACAGGCGCGTGGCAACATTGAGGGCAAGGGCAGGGCTCCGGCGAGGGCAAGGGCACGGTATCCGGAAGCGACGAGGGGGAGAAGAGAGTGGGGAATTAGGGGAGGAAGCAGAGGAGGGAAGCCCACGCGGGGGGTTATGTCAGAATAGCAGTAGTGCGGTTCTAAAACACGAGCTATAGCTAAGGTAGCTATAACGCGTGTTCTGAAACAGCGCTACTGTTATCTAATGTAGCTACAACACTAGTTGCAGGACCGGCTACTGATATTACCGGTAGCTATAGCGCTTTTCTTCAACCAACGCTCCTGCCATTGTTTTCATTTTTTTCTTTTTTTCTTTTTCTTTTCTTTTCTTTTCTTTTTTTCTTTTCTTTTCCTTTTTGTTTCTTCTATTTTCTTTTCCTTTATTTTATTATTTTCTTTTCTTTTCCTTTTTTCGAGAGTTAGAATGGAGGGAAGGTGATACAATGTGTATAACTAAGGCGATATATATTGCATCATTTGACCCATAACGGTTAAGTGTGTATTCAAAATAGGAACATATATATTACATCATCTGACCCATAACGGTTAAGTGTGTATACAAAATAGGAAAATATATATTATATCATTTGAATGCTTAATGGTTAAGTGTGTATACAAAATAGGAACATGTATATTACATCATTTGACCCATGCATAACTTCTAAGTGTTTATACAAAATAGGAACACATATATTACGCCATTTGACCCATAACGGTTTCTCAGCGTCGACATTTCCGTTTTGAGTGAGCTTCTTTCCCTTATTGTTCGTTGTCGAATAATTGAGCCCCTTAGTGTGACTTTTCCTTTTCCATGGAGTGATCTTTCTTAGGTAATGTTGTATTGATTCTTCTTTCTGACGTGTACTTCATCATCATCATCATCTTCCCTCATAGGGTTGCTGTACTGGTCATAGTCTTCCTCGTTCGCGACTCCATCCATTCCAATGATTTCCCCTTTCCCTCTCCCCACGACAACACGACTGGGATTGCTCGGGTCGGTTATGAAGAAGCATTGTGTCACGTGCTTAGCGTGTACCCATGGCTCTTTTTTGCGATGGCGTTCATGGTAGCGCTCTTGGCTGCTGCTATAGACATGGCAGTGAAATACCGATTTTCTGTTTCGACATTCTTAGCCCATCTAACATGGAACATCGTCACGCTATGCAGTCCAGAGTAGTCAAGCTTGCAGATCTCCTCGACCCTTTCGTAGAATCTCTCAGTTGCTCGTTTTCGCTAGTCATGCATCCCATCATCACCCATTAGTTCTGAAAATCACTATTCATATCTTTGGCCTCCGTGTAGAACGTGTATCCATTGATATCGTATGCCTGATAGGTTGCGAGGTTGGACGCGGGGCCATGTGCTAAGGCATATATGAGCAATCCATCCTTAGAGCCCTCTTCCCGGGGATTAGCAAGAATATGCTCTTTGAACCATTGCAGGAAAGTGGAGTTGTGCTCTCAGTAACTTTGGCGTCCGTCCTGCGTAGCCCATGTTCATGATACTTCTTTGTGATGGTTTCTTTGTGCAGTGTCACAAAAGGATCTACCTGGTCTAGGTGATGTAGCACTACAATGTTTGCTATGTCAAAGTCGTTGTGTCAATCCGAGTAACCCACATGCAGTTCCCTGTGACCGTTGTGGTGACCTTCTCTTTCGACCCTCCCAGGGTGCTTCTTAACATGCAAACCAACACCACGCCGGTCTCCGCCATATAGATAATTCTCGCAGAAAGAGATGCACCATTGTGTTAGATAGCCCTGGATGATGCTTCCATCCGGACGGGACATGTTACAAACAAATCCTTTGATGACCCCATTCATCCTCTCGAATGACATGATGTTGTGCAGGAATGACGGCTCCAGGTATATCATGTCGCCCACAATGTGGATACAAAGATGCACCATGACGTCAAAGAATGCGGGCGGGAAGTACATCTCATGCTCATTTATTATCACAACAATCTCTTCCTGTAGCCTTCGGAGCTACTTCACACTGATCAACTTTCGAGAGATGATGTCAAAAAAGTTGCATAGACTAATAAGTGTGTCACGTGCATGCTTGTCCATCATCCCTCTAAGGGCAATAGGTAGTATCTACGTCATCATCACATGGTAGTCATGAGACTTCATCCCACTAACCATTTTCTTCTTCATGTCTATAAATCTGCTTATCTTCCCATAGTAACCGGAACTAACTTTGATTCCGGTAAGGCACTTGAAAAAATTGATCTATCTCAGCCGGACTTAAGGTGAAGCAAGAAGGGGGGCAATAATCCTCTTCCTTCAGTTTTTGGCCCTTCTTCTCCCGCGCTTCCATCTCCGTCTCTGTCTCCTCTGACTTTTTACGGGGCAGCATGTGCAGATCTACCCTGATATTCAAATCTTGCAAGTCTCTTCTTACCTTCGGCCCCTCCTTGGTCTTATCCGGCATGTTCATCAGTGTCACAAGCAATCTCTCAAGGACATTCTTACAGATATGCATTTGATCAAGGGAATGAGGCATGTCGAGTTTGTTCCAGTACTCCAAGTCCCAGAAAACAGACCTCGCCTTCCATACCTTCAGCAGCCTCTCTGACACCTTTTCATCATCTTTCCCGGTGCGGGGCATTGTTCCCAGTTTTTCAATAGCTCATCCATTTTGGCGCTGCTCTGCTTATGTGGAGGTCCTTGATGCTTAGCCTCACCATTGAATAGATCTCCACGGTTTCTCCATGGGTCATCCTTCATGAGCCAACTTTGATGCCCCATGTACACGATTTTGCTAGACCCGCCATATTTCATTGACGTTAGCTGCTGAGACATTGTATCATCCATGCACCGTGTGCATTCACAATATCTGGGGCAAACCTAGCCTGCGACATATGTGTAACCGATATAGGTGTGCACCGTTGTGATCAGCGCAGCTCTAGTATAGAAATGCTCGCCTTTGCTGGCGTCCCATGTCTTGGCTGGTGTTTTCCATAACGTGTCTAACTCCTATTGAAGTAGCCCAGATACAGATTAATATTATTTCCCGGTAGTTTTGGCCCCTGAATCAGCATGCTCATGTGTATGTACTTTGACTTCATGCACAACCGGGGGGATGTTGTACAACCATACAAACACGGGCCATGTGCTATGGTTGGTGCTTAGGTTGCCAAACCAATTCATGCCATCGGTACACGTGTCAAGCACGATGTTCCTTGCATTACATGCAAAATATCGATATTCGTTGTTGAACCCTCTCCACTGGCTTGCATCCGCGAGGTGTCTTAGCTTCGGATCATCTCCATTGCCGGGCTTTGTCCTCTCCGCGTGCCAACGCACGAGCTTTGCTTCCTTGTGATCTACAAAATAACATTGCAAATGGGGAGTGATGGTAAGTACCATACAAGTTTCTGGGGTGATTTCTGTGTGGCCTTCTTGTATCGAGAAGCATTGCACACCGGACAGCTGATTTTTTTCGCGTGCTCCTTCCGATAAATTATGCAATCGTTGATGCATGCATGGTATCTAACATGCGGCAAATCAAGAGGGCACACAATCTTCTTGGCCTCATCCACTCTAGTAGGACATAGATTCCCCGTGGGAAGACCATCCTTTAAGTACTTGAGAAGCTCATCGAGGCAAGTGTCGGTCCATTTGTTTTTAGCCTTCATCTTCAGAAGTTCGAGCGTGAAACTCCAGCGGGTCACCTCGGTGTCGCAACCATCATACAATGGAGTGTTCGAGTCTACCTCCAGTTGCTCCATCTTGGCCTTCTCTCTTGAAGTAGCTCTGTCAGTACACATCTCCTTGCGAAGCAGTTCTCGAACATGAGGGTCCCGCACAATTGAACTTAGTAGCGACAAAGTCTGTGGCGTGTAGTCCACCTTTTATCCACCACCATGTTTGTCCTCTTCTCCGTCGCCATGTCCGGCCTCTTCCCCGTCGCCATGTTCGGCCCCTTCTCCGCCGCCATTATCGGTCATCTCTTCATCTTGCCACGTGTTGTCATTGCCTGCCGCATCGGCGTCCTCCTCCTCATCATCATCTTCAATTATCCATCGAGTATAGCCATCCATGAAACCAGTCATGAGCAGGTGCGCCATCAAACGACCATCCTGATAGGGGTCGAGCCAAACTCCTCCTTTGCATCATCCACACAGACATAAAATCAATGTCCGGTTATTTTCATTCATGTCCTGCACTGGCAATCGCAACCACCTTTCCACCATCCTTCCACTGACCATCATGAATATCTGTGTGGTAATAATAAACAAATTGATTATAAAATGCATGCATGCATCAAAGTCATCAAAAATTCTGCATGACCTTCCCTAAAAATAGGACATATAGAGTTTGCCCGAAATTCGCTGAAACGGAAATAAATCGACATTTCGGCAAAACATAGGCAACTCATGCACAATTTGGCGGCAACTCATGCCACACACAAAATTTCCATCATATCACCCGGTCATGTCATATCGCACACCTACACATATTTCCGTTCTTGCAAATGCACAAATTTTTAATCACCTATCTCGAGATTGAGCACAGTGATGATGATGTTGATCGGTGTCACCACACACCTAGGGAATGATCAAAAGTGGACAAATCTTACTTCTTGACATGGCTAGATCTAGTTAGGGAGGTACATAGGTCACTTCATTAAATGGGTAG